>NW_027462212.1:0-38872 GCF_050947455.1 Rhinoderma darwinii
TAACAAAGTGACTCACAGCAAGCCTGCCGGCGTGCTTCAACCTCTGCCTGTACCCAATGCCCCCTGGCAGCACATTGCGATGGACTTCGTCACAGACCTTCCCCCCTCAGCAGGATGTAACACTGTCTGGGTGGTGGTGGACCGGTTCTCTAAGATGGCTCATTTTATCCTGCTGACCGGCCTATCTTCTGCTCCTCGTCTGGCAAGTCTCTTCATCCAGCACATCTTCCGCTTGCATGGCTTGCCTCTTCACATTGTGTCCGACCGGGGGGTTCAGTTTACCTCTAAGTTCTGGAGAGCCCTCTGTAAACTCCTGGATGTGAGATTGGACTTTTCCTCTGCCTATCACCCCCAGTCCAATGGGCAAGTTGAGAGGATCAACCAGATCATGGAAAATTATCTCCGCCATTTCATCTCTTCACAGCACGATAACTGGGTACAGCTTCTGCCATGGACCGAATTTTCTTACAACAACCACACAAGTGAGTCCACCACTTCCTCTCCGTTTCACATCGTCTACAGTCAACATCCCAGAGTCCCTCTTCCTGTGTCGACTTCATCCCAGGTCCCCGCTGCTGACTCTGCATATGGGGACTTCCTGCAAATCTGGCAACAGACCCGGTCCTCTATTTTGCTGGCAGTAGATCGCATGAAGCGAAAGGCAGATACTAAGAGAAGAGAGCCGCCTCAGTATCTTCCGGGGACTAAAGTCTGGCTGTCCTCTCGGAACATTCGCTTGAAGATGCCCTCATACAAGTTCGCTCCTAGGTTCCTTGGACCATTCGAGGTCCTGCAGCAGATCAACCCTGTCGCCTACAAGCTTCGGCTGCCTCCTACCCTCAGGATTCCCAACTCCTTCCACGTCTCCCTCATGAAGCCTGTGATCCTAAACCGCTATTCCAAGACTCCCAGCCCTGTGGTTGCTCCCAGCGGCTCCTCGGACATCTTTGAGGTAAAGCAGATCTTGAACACCAAGAGAGTGAGAGGAAAGACCTTGTATTTGGTGTATTGGAGGGGGTTTGGTCCCGAAGAGAGGTCCTGGGAGCCAGAGGAGAACCTCAATGCCCCTACTCTTCTAAAGAAGTTTCTCTCTCGCTCCGGTCCCAAGAAGAGGGGGCGTAAGAGGGGGGATACTGTAATGTCCGTGGCTGCGGGCTGTCAGCTCCAGCCTCCCGCTGACAGCCGCAGCCACGAGTTGGCAAGCGCTGGCCCCAGCCTCCTCCTCAGGAAACGCCAGCGCTTGCATCCACTCACCTCCGCCGGAGCCCGCAGGGTGCGCGCGCTGCCCCTTTAAGAGCGGGGACGAGCGTGCGCGCGCACCCTGCGGGCTCCGGCGGAGGTGAGTGGATGCAAGCGCTGGCGTCTCCTGAGGAGGAGGCTGGGGCCAGCGCTTGCCAACTCGTGGCTGCGGCTGTCAGCGGGAGGCTGGAGCTGACAGCCCGCAGCCACGGACATTACAGTATCCCCCCTCTTACGCCCCCTCTTCTTGGGACCGGAGCGAGAGAGAAACTTCTTTAGCAGAGTAGGGGCATTGAGGTTCTCCTCTGGCTCCCAGGACCTCTCTTCGGGACCAAACCCCCCAATACACCAAATACACCGGACATCTTGAATGACCTTTGACCCGTGAGTACCCTGGGCTATAAGAGGGGTCCAGCCTCGTAGTTCGATGCCTGAGCGTTGTTAGTTTTCCCAGTCTGTCTTGCAAATGGTCCCTTAGTGTTTCCCGTTCCTGTTGTTACCCGTACCTTGTTCCCCGTTCCTGTTTCCCGTGCTTTGGTCTAGTGTCTAGTCGTGCCACATCCTGTGTCATCTGCCACATCCAGAGGAATCTGCCACGTCCTGTGTCATCTGCCACGTCCAGAGGAATCCGCTACTTTCTGTGTCATCTGCCACGTCCTGTGTCATCTGCCACGTCCGGAGGAATCCGCCACGTCCTGTGTCATCTGCCACGTCCGGAGGAATCCGCCATGTCCTGTGTCATCTGCCACATCCGGATGAATCCGCCACGTCCGGAGGAATCCACCACGTCCTGTGTTATCTGCCACATCCGGAGGAATCCGCCACGTCTGGCGCAACTTGCGGCTCCTGTGTCATCCGCCACGTTTGGCGCCATCTGCTGCACCCATCTCATCTGTGCCACAGCTGCGGCAACCATCTGGACTATTCAGGTACCCTTGTGCGGGACATTCTATTTCTGGGGTGTCCTGTTGTTTGGCCAGCTGCCTCCCCGCTGCGGCGGTACGGCCTAGTGGGTCCACTAACCCGCTCCGTGACAACTACTATAATACTGCTCCTATATACAAGAATATAACTACTATATTACTGCTCCCTATATACAAGAATATATCTACTATAATACTGCTCTATATACAAGAATATAACTACTATAATACTGCTCCTACACACATGAATATAACTACTATAATACTGCCCCTATATACAAGAATATAACTACTATAATACTACCCCTATATACAAGAATATAACTACTATAACACTGCCCCCTATATACAAGAATATAACTAATACAATACTGTCCCCTATATACAAGAATATAACTACTATAATACTACCCCCTATATACAAGAATATAACTACTATAATACTGCTCCCTTTATACAAGAATATCACTACTATAATACTGCCCCTATATACAAGAACATAACTACTATAATACTGCCCCTATATACAAGAATATAACTACTGTAATACTGCCCCCTATATACAAGAATATAACTACTATAATACTGCCCCTTATAAACAACAATATAACTGCTATAATACAGCTCCTATATACAAGAATATAACTACTATAATACTGCTCCTATATACAAGAATATAACTACTATAATACTGCTCCTATATACAAGAATATAACTACTATAATACTGCCCCTATATACAAGAATATAACTACTATAATACTGCCCCTATATACAAGGATATAACTACTATAATACTGCCCCCTATATACAAGAATATAACTACTATAATACTGCCCCTATATACAAGAATATAACTACTATAATACTGCCCCTATATACAAGAATATAACTACTATAATACTGTCCCTATATACAAGAATATAACTACTATAATACTACTCCCTATATACAAGAATATAAATACTATAATACTACTCCCTATATACAAGAATATAACTACTATAATACTGCCCCCTATATACAAGAATATAACTACTATAATACTGCCCCTATATACAAGAATATAACTACTATAATACTGCTCCTATATACAAGAATATAACTACTATAATACTGCCGCCTATATACAAGAATATAATTACTATAATACTGCCCCTATATACAAGAATATAACTACTATAATACTGCCCCTATATACAAGGATATACCTACTATAATACTGCTCCTATATACAAGAATATAACTACTATAATACTGCTCCTATATACAAGAATATAATTACTATAATACTGCTCCTATATACAAGAATATACCTACTATAATACTGCTCCTATATACAAGAATATAACTACTATAATACTGCTCCTATATACAAGAATATAACTACAATAATACTGTCCCCTATATACAAGAATATAACTACTATAATACTGCTCCTATATACAAGAATATAACTACTATAATACTGCTCCTGTATACAAGAATATAACTACTATAATACTGCTCCTATATACAAGAATATAACTACTATAATACTGCTCATATATACAAGAATATAACTACTATAATACTGTCCCCTATATACAAGAATATAACTACTATAATACTGCCCCTATGTACAAGAATATAACTACTATAATACTGCTCCTATATACAAGAATATAACTACTATAATACTGCTCCTATATACAAGAGTATACCTACTATAATACTGCTTACTATATACAAGAATATAACTACTATAATACTGCCTCCTATATACAAGAATATAACTACTATATTACTGCCCCTATATACAAGAATATAACTACTATAATACTGCTCCTATATACAGGAATATAACTACTATAATACTGCCCCCTATATACAAGAATATAACTACTATAATACTGCCCCTATATACAAGAATATAAATACTATAATACTGCTCCTATATACAAGAATATAACTACTATAATACTGCCGCTATATACAAGAATATAACTATTATAATACTGCCCCCTATATACAAGAATATAACTACTATAATACTGCCCCTATATACAAGAATATAACTACTATAATACTGCTCCTATATACAAGAATATAACTACTATAAGGGCATGACCACACATGGCGGAATTTCTCCGCAACTGTCCGCATCAATGCCGCACCTAATCCGGGTTGCGGATTACGGCTGCGGATCTGCACAAAATGTGCAGAAAATTGATGCGGACTAGCTGCTGCGGACTGCGGGAAAAGTGCTTCCCTTCTCCCTATCAGTGCAGGATAGAGAGAAGGGACAGCACTTTCCCTAGTGAAAGTAAAAGAAATTCATACTTACCGCCCGTTGTCTTGATGACGCGTCCCTCCTTCGGCATCCAGCCCGACCTCCCTGGATGACGCGCCAGTCCATGTGACCGCTGCAGCCTGTGCTTGGCCTGTGATTGGCTGCAGCCGTCACTTAGACTGAAACGTCATCCTGGGAGGCCGGACTGGAGACAGAAACAGGGAGTTCTCGGTAAGTACGAACTTCATTTTTTTTTACAGATACATGTATATTGAGATCGGTAGTCACTGTCCCGGGTGCAGAAACAGTTACTGCCGATCGCTTAACTCTTTCAGCACCCTGGACAGTGACTATTTACTGACGTCTCCTAGCAACGCTCCCGTCATTACGGGAGCCCCATTGACTTCCTCAGTCTGGCTGTAGACCTAGAAATACATAGGTCCAGCCAGAATGAAGAAATGTCAAGTTAAAAAAGCAAGACGTATCCGCAGCACACATAACATGTGCATGACAGCTGCGGACTTCATTGCGGAATTTAGAATCTCCATTGAAGTCAATGGAGAAATTCCGCCATGAGTCCGCCACTGCTCCGCAACAGACAGAGCATGCTGCGGACACCAAATTCCGCTCCGCAGCCTATGCTCCGCAGCGGAATTGTACGCATCGTGTAAACGAACACTGCTAAATTAAAGTGAAAGTCAATGGAGAAACGGCTCCGCTGCGGATTAACGCTGCGGAGTGTCCGCAGCGGAATTTAAGTGAAATTCCGCCATGTGTGAACCCGCCCTAATACTGCCTCCTATATACAGGAATATAACTACTATAATACTGCCCCTATATACAGGAATATAACTACTATAATACTGCCCCTATATACAGGAATATAACTACTATAATACTGCCGCTATATACAAGAATATAACTATTATAATACTGCCCCCTATATACAAGAATATAACTACTATAATACTGCCCCTATATACAAGAATATACCTACTATAATACTGCTTCCAATATACAAGAATATAACTACTATAATACTGCCCCTATATACAGGAATATAACTACTATAATACTGCCCCTATATACAAGAATATAACTACTATAATACTGCTCCTATATACAAGAATATAACTACTATAATAATTCCCCCTATATACAAGAATATAACTACTATAATACTGCCCCTATATATAAGAATATAACTACTATAATACTGCTCCTATATACAAGAATATAACTACTATAATACTGCTCCTATATACAAGAATATAACTACTATAATACTGGCCCTATATACAAGAATAAAACTACTATAATACTACTTCCTATATACAAGAATATAACTACTATAATACTGCTCCTATATACAAGAATATAACTACTATAATACTGCTCCTATATACAAGAATATAACTACTATAATACTGCCCCTATATACAAGAATAAAACTACTATAATACTACTTCCTATATACAAGAATATAACTACTTTAATACTGCTCCTATATAAGAGACTATAACTACTATAATATTGCTCCTATATACAAGAATATATCTACTATAATACTGCCCCTATATACAAGAATATAACTACTATAATACTGCTCCTATATACAAGAATATAACTACTATAATACTGCTCCTATATACAAGAATATAACTACTATAATACTGCCCCTATATACAAGAATATATTTACTATAATACTGCCCCTATATACAAGAATATAACTACTATAATACTGCCCCTATATACAAGAATCTACCTACTATAATACTGCTCCTATATACAAGAATATGACTACTATAATACTGCTCCTATATACAAGAATATAACTACTATAATACTGCTCCTATATACAAGAATATAACTACTATAATACTGCTCCCTATATACAAGAATATAACTACTATAATACTGCTCCTATATACAAGAATATACCTACTATAATACTGCCCATATATATACAAGAATAAAACTACTATAATACTGCTTCCTATATACAAGAATATAACTACTATAAGGGCATGACCACACATGGCGGAATTCCTCCGCAACTGTCCGCATCAATGCCGCACAGAATCTGCGTTGCAGATTCTGCAGCGGATCTGCACAAAATGTGCAGAAAATTGATGCGGACTGGCCGCTGCGGACTGCAGGAAAAGTGCTTCTCTTCTCCCTATTCAGTGCAGGATAGAGAGAAGGGACAGCACTTTCCCTAGTGAAAGTCAAAGAATTTCATACTTACCGCCCGTTGTCTTGGTGACGCGTCCCTCTTTCGGCATCCGGCCCGACCTCCCTGGATGACGCTCCAGTCCATGTGACCGCTGCAGCCTGTGCTTGGCCTGTGATTGGCTGCAGCCGTCACTTACACTGAAACGTCATCCTGGGAGGCCGGACTGGAGACAGAAGCAGGGAGTTCTCGGTAAGTACGAACTTATATGTTTTTTTACAGATACATGTATATTGAGATCGGTAGTCACTGTCCCGGGTGCAGAAACAGTTACTGCCGATCGCTTAACTCTTTCAGCACCCTGGACAGTGACTATTTACTGACGTCTCCTAGCAACGCTCCCGTCATTACGGGAGCCCCATTGACTTCCTCAGTCTGGCTGTAGACCTAGAAATACATAGGTCCAGCCAGAATGAAGAAATGTCATGGTAGTAAAAACAATACGCTCCGCAGCACACATAAGATCTGCGGACTTCATTGCGGAATTTTGACTCTCCATTGAAGTCAATGGAGAAATTCCGCCATCAGTCCGCAACCAGTCCGCCACTGCTCCGCAACAGACAGAGCATGCTGCGGACACCAAATTCCGCTCCGCAGCCTATGCTCCGCAGCGGAATTGTACGCATCGTGTAAACGAACACTGCTAAATTAAAGTGAAAGTCAATGGAGAAACGGCTCCGCTGCGGATTAACGCTGCGGAGTGTCCGCAGCGGAATTTAAGTGAAATTCCGCCATGTGTGAACCCGCCCTAATACTGCCTCCTATATACAAGAATATAACTACTATAATACTGCCCCTATATACAAGAATATAACTACTATAATACTGCCCCCTATATACAAGAATATAACTACTATAATACTTTCCCCTATATACAAGAATATAACTACTATAATACTGCCCCCTATATACAAGAATATAACTACTATAATACTGCTCCTATATACAAGAATATAACTACTATAACACTGCCCCCTATATACAAGAATATAACTACTATAATACTGCCTCCTATATACAAGAATATAACTACTATAATACTGCCTCCCGCAAAGAAGTAATCGCGTCGCTTGAGCAGTTGAAAAGCGGTGAATGGCTGGGCACGGAACGTACCCAGCCATTTATCGCCTACAGTGCAGAAGCGGGTGGTGGATTTAGAGCGGCCGTCGTCATGGGCGGTGCGGTCCTGGCGCCCCCCCTACCTTCCCTCTAAGGGCATGACCACACGTGGCGGATTTCCTCCGCAACTGTCCGCATCAATGCCGCACCTAATCCGGGTTGCGGATTACGGCTGCGGATCTGCACAAAATGTGCAGAAAATTGATGCGGACTAGCTGCTGCGGACTGCGGGAAAAGTGCTTCCCTTCTCCCTATCAGTGCAGTATAGAGAGAAGGGACAGCACTTTCCCTAGTGAAAGTAAACGAATTTCATACTTACCGGCCGTTGTCTTGGTGACGCGTCCCTCTTTCGGCATCCAGCCCGACCTCCCTGGATGACGCGGCAGTCCATGTGACCGCTGCAGCCTGTGCTTGGCCTGTGATTGGCTGCAGCCGTCACTTAGACTGAAACGTCATCCTGGGAGGCCGGACTGGAGACAGAAGCAGGGAGTTCTCGGTAAGTATGAACTTCTATTTTTTTACAGGTTGCTGTATATTGGGATCGGTAGTCACTGTCCCGGGTGCAGAAACAGTTACTGCCGATCGCTTAACTCTTTCAGCACCCTGGACAGTGACTATTTACAGACATCTCCTAGCAACGCTCCCGTCATTACGGGAGCCCCATTGACTTCCTCAGTCTGGCTGTAGACCTAGAAATACATAGGTCCAGCCAGAATGAAGAAATGTCATGGCAAAAAAGCAAGACGCATCCGCAGCACACATAACATGTGCATGACAGCTGCGGACTTCATTGCGGAACTTAGAATCTCCATTGAAGTCAATGGAGAAATTCCGCCATGAGTCCGCCACTGCTCCGCAACAGACAGAGCATGCTGCGGACACCAAATTCCGCTCCGCAGCCTATGCTCCGCAGCGGAATGTTACGCATCGTCTAAACGAACACTTCTAAATAGAAGTGGAAGTCAATGCAGAAACGGCTCCGCTGCGGATTAACGCTGCGGAGTGTCCGCAGCGGAATTTAAGTGAAATTCCGCCACGTGTGAACCCAGCCTTAGTTGCGCTTGGGGCACATGCCCTGCCTGCCCCCCTAGCTATGCCCCTGCACATGTGTAATCGCTGGCGCCCCCAACGATGGGAATTACGGACCTAAATTCCCCTGAAGTAGCCTGCGCTCCATTCGTTTCCATGGGACAACTGTCTCCTGCAGCTCCATAAAAATAAATGAAGGAATTCTCATTCAGGCGAATCTCGGTCCCCTGTTCTCATCGCTGGGGGTCTGACCACAGTATGATGTATCCCCTATACAGTAGATGGGGGATACATGTGGTTGTGGGACAACCCCTTTAACTAGCGCTTCTAAAATCATAAAATTTATTTTATGATTTTAGAAACACTAGTGTTCCCAGGCACTAAATTGCTTTTACTTTATACTCACCACTGACTGTGTTTACTTTGCTCTGCTTGGTGCCGTGGTTCTCAACACCCTGCTCCATCGCTCCACTCAGAACGCTGTTACGCCAAGCTTCATAGTGACGTGGTGCCGCTGTCCGCGGGCAGCTCACGGGACTCGCGGGGGGCGTGGTTGGCTGGTGACAGGAAGCACAGAGGAACATTTTCAGATGCCCCTGGACAGCGGTAAGAAAACTGGACTGTCCCTCCGGCGGTTAGGACCTATGTCAGTAGCAGCAGCTGTCCCAGCCGCGCCACCCCCCCGTTCCTACATTTTATTTGCGCCCATGGCACATGCCCCGCCTGCCCCCCCTAGCTACGCCCATGTATCATGTGTGAGAGGTTGTCACAGCCCCGCCCCCTGTTACTGACATCACTGATATATAATATAATTACATTGTGATCAGACATGAGATCCACACATCTTATATACAGTAACAGCTATTCATCTATTACTACTGACAACCAGCCTGTATATCATGTGTGAGAGGTTGTCACAGCCCCGCCCCCTGTTACTGACATCACTGATATATAATATAATTACACTGTGATCAGACATGAGCTCCACACATCTTATATACAGTCACAGCTATTCATCTATTACTACTGACAACCAGCCTGTATATCATGTGTGAGAGGTTGTCACAGCCCCGCCCCTGTTACTGACATCACTGATATATAATATAATTACACTGTGATCAGACATGAGATCCACACATCTTATATACAGTAACAGCTATTCATCTATTACTACTGACAACCAGCCTGTATATCATGTGTGAGAGGTTGTCACAGCCCCGCCCCCTGTTACTGACATCACTGATATATAATATAATTACATTGTGATCAGACATGAGATCCACACATCTTATATACAGTAACAGCTATTCATCTATTACTACTGACAACCAGCCTGTATATCATGTGTGAGAGGTTGTCACAGCCCCGCCCCCTGTTACTGACATCACTGATATATAATATAATTACACTGTGATCAGACATGAGATCCACACATCTTATATACAGTCACAGCTATTCATCTATTACTACTGACAACCAGCCTGTATATCATGTGGTTGTCACAGCCCCGCCCCCTGTTACTGACATCACTGATATATAATATAATTACACTGTGATCAGACATGAGATCCACACATCTTATATACAGTCACAGCTATTCATCTATTACTACTGACAACCAGCCTGTATATCATGTGTGAGAGGTTGTCACAGCCCCGCCCCCTGTTACTGACATCACTGATATATAATATAATTACACTGTGATCAGACATGAGATCCACACATCTTATATACAGTCACAGCTATTCATCTATTACTACTGACAACCAGCCTGTATATCATGTGTGAGAGGTTGTCACAGCCCCGCCCACTGTTACTGACATCACTGATATATTATATAATTACACTGTGATCAGACATGAGATCCACACATTTTATATACAGTAACAGCTATTCATCTATTACTACTGACAACCAGCCTGTATATCATGTGTGAGAGGTTGTCACAGCCCCGCCCCCTGTTACTGACATCACTGATATATAATATAATTACATTGTGATCAGACATGAGATCCACACATCTTATATACAGTGACAGCTATTCATCTATTACTACTGACAACCAGCCTGTATATCATGTGTGAGAGTTTGTCACAGCCCCGCCCCCTGTTACTGACATCACTGATATATAATATAATTACACTGTGATCAGACATGAGATCCACACATCTTATATACAGTAACAGCTATTCATCTATTACTACTGACAACCAGCCTGTATATCATGTGTGAGAGGTTGTCACAGCCCCGCCCCCTGTTACTGACATCACTGATATATAATATAATTACATGTGATCAGACATGAGATCCACACATCTTATATACAGTAACAGCTATTCATCTATTACTACTGACAAACAGCCTGTATATCATGTGTGAGAGGTTGTCACAGCTCCGCCCCCTGTTACTGACATCACTGATATATAATATAATTACACTGTGATCAGACATGAGATCCACACATCTTATATACAGTAACAGCTATTCATCTATTACTACTGACAACCAGCCTGTATATCATGTGTGAGAGGTTGTCACAGCCCCGCCCCCTGTTACTGACATCACTGATAAATAATATAATTACACTGTGATCAGACATGAGATCCACACATCTTATATACAGTAACAGCTATTCATCTATTACTACTGACAACCAGCCTGTATATCATGTGTGAGAGGTTGTCACAGCTCCGCCCCCTGTTACTGACATCACTGATATATAATATAATACTTTGTGTCTGGTCTGCAGCACATTTACAGGTCGTGTCACTTTCTATCTCCTTACATTGAGTTATTATTTGTTTTTTGCCACCTACACCCGCATCCCTTCATGTAACGGCTTTTTCCCAGGACACACTTAGTTTTGGGGTCTTTTCTGGTAAACATTGCATAAGACGTGCGGGTGTCCGGCTGTTCACACGCTCTGGGTGCACTTTGAGACATCAGCCAGGGATAGGTCATTGTGCAGATATTTTATATTTATTAATCATTAAGAATCGGGAGACACAGAGAACACAGGCGGCCATTGTACGAGGCACAAACAGGATACAGACATTCACCTGCACAGGTGGGAAGAGCCGCCTCATAATGATTAACAGGATGTCTCATATCCTGTGCCTTGTCTGGTCAGAGAGAAGCGTTACAATGGCCATGTCCAGCGCAGGATCTTCACTCCAAATACCCTGGCCCCATATGGTCCGTATAGCCTCATCTTCACATATCCCCATCCTCGTCATCGATAATTAATTAGTGTATTGCTCACGTTGAATGGCCATTTACGATACAGTGACGTTCTATATCTTGGCTCTGGTGCGCGAGGCTTTTCTTATAATAGTAGTGACTATGTTTCTCCAGACTGGAACCGGTGGATAGAAACTCCTAATCATTTACTATTTATCAGGGTTCAGTGGAGTACCGCATTTACGTGAAGCACGGGAGTCCGGAGCCAACAAGGCAAAATCCCAGACGCCCAAAATAATTTTGACAAATACTCTTATATTAATCAAGAAAACATTCATGGAGGGCACGAGTGGAACCTGAGATACCCATGGAGTTGGTGTTCATCAGTAAGAATAGGCGTCGAAGTGTAAGACCACCATCACCCTAAAAATGGTGACCAAGGATGATAATCCAGGACGGAGAACAGAAGCTCTAACTTGTCATGATCATCAGCGAAACATCAGGTCAAACAAGGTCATGGAACCGGAAGGGAAAGGGTGAACACGGAGATCAACAGGAGGAACATCCACGAGGTCCGCAAGAACCTTCAAGAAGAACCAAAGATAAAAGCGATCAGCAAGATCACATGAACCTGAGATTATAGGGGCCCCACTTTGGGCAACCCCTTTCCACATCTACTTTCAGGGCATATGAATTTAAAATGTGGGGAAACGTCTATAATTCAGAACGAAGAACAGATGCAAGGAGCTACTCCTGTCCTGACAGACCCTCTGTGTACTCTACGGACCCCATGGAATGGGCAGTAGGTGCCATGTAGCACCGCTCTTGGTGAGAGCAAAGAATTGTGCATGGTTCTAGCAGTGGGACCCCATGATTACTGTGGGAACTCTTTCTATATAATGGGTTTTCTAAAAATGATAAGCCCTTCAAGCAACATGTTGGAGGAAACCTCCACAAGGGGAACACAGGAGCAGGAGGGCACCTAACCCCTAACCTCGCAAGTCATAGATGGACTTGATGATGTCATCACATCAATGGTAATGGACTGTGACTGCGTGTAGGCACAAGAAGACCCCAGATGATCAGGAGACACCACAAGAGTCCAGCCGGGCCATCGCCCAAAGGATAACATGACATTAGATAATAAATGGGGGATCTGGAAATAGTCGATTATAAAATATTATTTAAGGATCAAAGTGTTGACGTCATAATCCTGTAATGAAGGAATCACCTGACTGTACGTGGACGTCTACATGGATGTGACTGGGACCTGGAGACCCATGAGGCAGCTTCCCATAATAACGAGGCCAATGCCCTGCACTATGGAGTCCTGGGCTGCTCCTACTATATAGGGATTTCTATGCCCCACAACCCTGTCCATGGTGCTGAACATATTAACACCACATCAGACAGGGGCTCCGGCCAGGACATGATGGTAGAGCCGTGGTCTTCAGCCTATGGCTTATCAGATGTGGTAGAAGAAGGTCGTCTTGATCCACTACTATCCCTATAATGTAGCTAGGAGAATCCTCATCATCCACACATCTTTTGTTTCCACTCATTAGATCCACAATGTGATTGATATGGAAGAAACAAACAATGAATAACCCGACATGGAGACATCTCAATGATGAGTGGCAGAGTACAGGACCCTGGGGAGTCATAATGGGGTCCAGTAAAAGTCTGTGAGGGCAGATCCTACAACTTGGTATGTGTACATATACATGTGGCACCAGATTCTGCTCCCCTGCGCTACAGATCATCAGGATTAATCCCTCTCTGGTTATATTTTGCCCCCAGGTTTCATAAATTAACCAAGAAATATCGAGACGTAGCATCTGGGCAAAATCATAAACCCGGAGTCTCCATTGTGGCTTTCCAGCGCTAATGAAACTATAACTCTCAGCATGCTCTAAACCATCTACATATATCTTGTGACATAGAGGCCTCTGGGTCCCATAGTGGCTGCTATAATTACACCCGTATATTATATAGTGGCTGCAATAATTACACCCGTATATTATATAGTGGCTGCTATAATTACACCCCTATATTATATAGTGGCTGCTATAATTACACCCATATATTATATAGTGGCTGCTATAATTACACCCCTCTATTATATAGTGGCTGCTATAATTACACCCCTCTATTATATAGTGGCTGCTATAATTACACCCGTATATTATATAGTGGCTGCTATAATTACACCCATATATTATATAGTGACTGCTATAATTACACCCGTATATTATATAGTGGCTGCTATAATTACACCCGTATATTATATAGTGGCTGCTATAATTACACCCGTATATTATATAGTGGCTGCTATAATTACACCCGTATATAATATAGTGGCTGCTATAATTATTATATAGTGGCTGCTATAATTACACCCGTATATTATATAGTGGCTGCTATAATTACACCCCTATATTATATAGTGGCTGCTATAATTACACCCATATATTATATAGTGGCTGCTATAATTACACCCCTCTATTATATAGTGGCTGCTATAATTACACCCCTCTATTATATAGTGGCTGCTATAATTACACCCGTATATTATATAGTGGCTGCTATAATTACACCCATATATTATATAGTGACTGCTATAATTACACCCGTATATTATATAGTGGCTGCTATAATTACACCCATATATTATATAGTGACTGCTATAATTACACCCGTATATTATATAGTGGCTGCTATAATAACACCCATATATTATATAGTGACTGCTATAATTACACCCGTATATTATATAGTAACTGCTATAATTACACCCCTATATTATATAGTGGCTTCTATAATTACACCCGTATATTATATAGTGACTGCTATAATTACACCCATATATTATATAGTGACTGCTATAATTACACCCGTATATTATATAGTGACTGCTATAATTACACCCGTATACTATATAGTGGCTGCTATAATTACACCTATATATTATATAGTGGCTGCTATAATTACACCCGTATATTATATAAAGACTGCTATAATTACACCCATATATTATATAGTGACTGCCATAATTACACCCATATATTATATAGTGACTGCTATAATTACACCCGTATATGATATAGTGGCTGCTATAATTACACCCATATATTATATAGTGGCTGCTATAATTACACCCATATATTATATAGTGACTGCTATAATTACACCCGTATATTATATAGTGGCTGCTATAATTCCACCCATATATTATATAGTGGCTGCTATAATTACACTCATATATTATATAGTCACTGCTATAATTACACCCCTATATTATATAGTATCAGCTATAATTACACCCATATATTATATAGTGACTGCTATAAATACACCAATATATTATATAGTGACTGCTATAATTACACCCATATATTATATAGTCACTGCTATAATTACACCCCTATATTATATAGTATCAGCTATAATTACACCCATATATTATATAGTGACTGCTATAATTACACCCGTATATTATATAGTGGCTGCTATAATTCCACCCATATATTATATAGTGGCTGCTATAATTACACTCATATATTATATAGTCACTGCTATATTTACACCCCTATATTATATAGTATCAGCTATAATTACACCCTGATATTATATAGTGACTGCTATAATTACACCCATATATTATATAGTCACTGCTATAATTACACCCATATATTATATAGTGACTGCTATAATTACACCCCTATATTATATAGTCACTGCTATAATTACACCCATATATTATATAGTGACTGCTATAATTACACCCATATATTATATCGTGACTGCTATTATTACACCCATATATTATATAGTGACTGCTATAATTACACCCGTATACTATATAGTGGCTGCTATAATTACACCTATATATTATATAGTGGCTGCTATAATTACACCCGTATATTATATAAAGACTGCTATAATTACACCCATATATTATATAGTGACTGCCATAATTACACCCATATATTATATAGTGACTGCTATAATTACACCGGTATACGATATAGTGGCTGCTATAATTACACCCGTATATTATATAGTGACTGCTATAATTACACCCGTATATTATATAGTGGCTGCTATAATTCCACCCATATATTATATAGTGGCTGCTATAATTACACCCATAATATTATATAGTCACTGCTATAATTACACCCCTATATTATATAGTATCAGCTATAATTACACCCATATATTATATAGTGACTGCTATAATTACACCCATATATTATATCGTGACTGCTATTATTACACCCATATATTATATAGTGACTGCTATAATTACACCCGTATACTATATAGTGGCTGCTATAATTACACCTATATATTATATAGTGGCTGCTATAATTACACACCGTATATTATATAAAGACTGCTATAATTACACCCATATATTATATAGTGACTGCCATAATTACACCCATATATTATATAGTGACTGCTATAATTACACCCGTATACGATATAGTGGCTGCTATAATTACACCCCTCTATTATATAGTAACTGCTATAATTACACCCCTATATTATATAGTGGCTGCTATAATTACACCCATAATATTATATAGTCACTGCTATAATTACACCCCTATATTATATAGTATCAGCTATAATTACACCCATATATTATATAGTGACTGCTATAATTACACCCATATATTATATAGTGACAGCTATAATTACACCCGTATATTATATAGTGGCTGCTATAATTCCACCCATATATTATATAGTGGCTACAATAATTACACCCCTATATTATATAGTATCAGCTATAATTACACTCATATATTATATAGTCACTGCTATAATTACACCCCTATATTATATAGTATCAGCTATAATTACACCCATATATTATACAGTGACTGCTATAATTACACCCCTATATTATATAGTCACTGCTATAATTACACCCATATATTATATAGTGACTGCTATAATTACACCCGTATATTATATAGTGACTGCTATAATTACACCCATATATTATATAGTGACTACTATGATTACACCCATATATTATATAGTTTCTGCTATAATTACACCCATATATTATATCGTGGCTGCTAGAATTACACCCATATATTATATAGTAACTTCTATAATTACACCCTTCTATTATATAGTGGCTGCTATAATTACACCCATATATTATATAGTGACTGCTATAATTACACCCATATATTATATAGTGACTGCTATAATTACACCTGTATATTATATAGTGGCTGCTGTATTTACACCCGTATATTATATAGTGGCTTCTATAAGTACAGCCATAATATTATATAGTGGCTGCTATAATTACACCCATATATTATATAGTGACTGCTATAATTACACCTGTATATTATATAGTGGCTGCTATAATTACACCCATATATTATATAGTGACTGCTATAATTACACCTATATATTATATAGTGGCTGCTATAATTACACCCATATATTATACCGTGACAGCTATAATTACACCCCTATATTATATAGTGGCAGCTATAATTACACCCATAATATTAAATAGGGACTGCTATAATTACACCTGTATATTATATAGTGGCTGCTATAATTACACCCCTATATTATATAGTGACTGCTATAATTACACCCGTATATTATATAGTGGCTGCTATAATTACACCCATAATATTATATAGTGACTGCTATAATTACACCCATATATTATATAATGGCTGCTATAATTACACCCATAATATTATATAGTGACTGCTATAATTACACCCATATATTATATAATGGCTGCTATAATTACACCCATATATTATATAGTGGCTGCTATAATTACACCTGTATATTATATAGTGGCTGCTGTATTTACACCCGTATATTATATAGTGGCTTCTATAAGTACAGCCATAATATTATATAGTGGCTGCTATAATTACACCCATATATTATATAGTGACTGCTATAATTACACCCGTATATTATATAGTGGCTGCTATAATTACACCCATATATTATATAGTGACTGCTATAATTACACCCATTTATTATATAGTGACTGCTATAATTACACCCGTATATTATATAGTGACTGCTATAATTATACCCGTATAATATATAGTGGCTGCTATAATTACACCCATATATTATATAGTGACTGCTATAATTACACCCGTATATTATATAGTGGCTGCTATAATTACACCTGTATATTATATAGTCACTGTTATAATTACACCCGTATATTATATAGTGACTGCTATAATTACACCCGTATATTATATAGTGGCTGATATAATTACACCCGTATATTATATAGTGACTGCTATAATTACACCCGTATATTATATAGTTTCTGCTATAATTACACCCGTATATTATATAGTGGCTGCTATAATTACACCCGTATATTATATAGTGACTGCTATAATTACACCCGTATATTATATAGTTTCTGCTATAATTACACCCATATATTATATCGTGGCTGCTATAATTACACCCATAATATTATATAGTCACTGCTATAATTACACCAATATATTATATAGTGACTGCTATAATTACATCCATATATTATATATTCACTGTTATAATTACACCCGTATATTATATAGTGACTGCTATAATTACACCCGTATATTATATAGTCACTGTTATAATTACACCCGTATATTATATAGTGACTGCTATAATTACACCTGTATATTATATAGTGGCTGCTATAATTACACCCGTATATTATATAGTGACTGCTATAATTATACCCGTATATTATATAGTGGCTGCTATAATTACACCCATATATTATATAGTGACTGCTATAATTACACCCGTATATTATATAGTTTCTGCTATAATTACACCCATATATTATATCGTGGCTGCTATAATTACACCCATAATATTATATAGTCACTGCTAAAATTACACCCATATATTATATAGTGGCTGCTATAATTACCCCCATATATTATATAGTAACTTCTATAATTACACCCCTCTATTATATAGTGGCTGCTATAATTACACCCATATATTATATAGTGACTGCTAAAATTACACCCGTATATTATATAGTGACTGCTATAATTACACCCATATATTATATAGTGACTACTATGATTACACCCATATATTATATAGTTTCTGCTATAATTACACCCATATATTATATCGTGGCTGCTAGAATTACACCCATATATTATATAGTAACTTCTATAATTACACCCTTCTATTATATAGTGGCTGCTATAATTACACCCATATATTATATAGTGACTGCTATAATTACACCCATATATTATATAGTGACTGCTATAATTACACCTGTATATTATATAGTGGCTGCTGTATTTACACCCATATATTATATAGTGGCTTCTATAAGTACAGCCATAATATTATATAGTGGCTGCTATAATTACACCCATATATTATATAGTGACTGCTATAATTACACCTCTATATTATATAGTGGCTGCTATAATTACACCCATATATTATACCTTGACAGCTATAATTATACCCGAATATTATATAGTGGCTGCTATAATTACACCCATAATATTATATAGTGACTGCTATAATTACACCCGTATATTATATAGTGACTGCTATAATTACACCTATATATTATATAATGGCTGCTATAATTACACCCATATATTATATAATGGCTGCTATAATTACACCCGTATATTATATAGTGGCTGCTATAATTACACCCATATATTATATAGTGACTGCTATAATTACACCCATATATTATATAGTGACGGCTATAATTACACCTGTATATTATATAGTGGCTGCTATAATTACACCCGTATATTATATAGTGACTGCTAGAATTATACCCATATTATTATATAGTGGCTGCTATAATTACACCCATATATTATATAGTGACTGCTCTAATTACACCTCTATATTATATAGTGGCTGCTATAATTACACCCATAATATTATATAGGGACTGCTATAATTACACCCGTATATTATATAGTGGCTGCTATAATTACACCCCTATATTATATAGTGACTGCTATAATTACACCCGTATATTATATAGTGGCTGCTATAATTACACCCATAATATTATATAGTGACTGCTATAATTACACCCATATATTATATAATGGCTGCTATAATTACACCCATATATTATATAGTGGCTGCTATAATTACACCTGTATATTATATAGTGGCTGCTGTATTTACACCCGTATATTATATAGTGGCTTCAATAAGTACAGCCATAATATTATATAGTGGCTGCTATAATTACACCCATATATTATTTAGTGACTGCTATAATTACACCCGTATATTATATAGTGGCTGCTATAATTACACCCATATATTATATAGTGACTGCTATAATTACACCCATATATTATATAGTGACTGCTATAATTACACCTGTATATTATATAGTGGCTGCTATAATTATACCCGTATATTATATAGTGGCTGCTATAATTACACCCATATATTATATAGTGACTGCTATAATTACACCCGTATATTATATAGTTTCTGCTATAATTACACCCATATATTATATCGTGGCTGCTATAATTACACCCATAATATTATATAGTGGCTGCTATAATTACACCCATATATTATATAGTGACTGCTATAATTACACCTATATATTATATAATGGCTGCTATAAGTACACCCATATATTATATAATGGCTGCTATAATTACACCCGTATATTATATAGTGGCTGCTATAATTACACCCATATATTATATAGTGACTGCTATAATTACACCCATATATTATATAGTGACTGCTATAATTACACCTGTATATTATATAGTGGCTGCTATAATTACACCCGTATATTATATAGTGACTGCTAGAATTATACCCGTATATTATATAGTGGCTGCTATAATTACACCCATATATTATATAGTGACTGCTATAATTACACCCGTATATTATATAGTTTCTGCTATAATTACACCCATATATTATATCGTGGCTGCTATAATTACACCCATAATATTATATAGTGGCTGCTATAATTACACCCATATATTATATAGTGACTGCTATAATTACACCCATATATTATATAGTGACTGCTATAATTACACCCATATATTATATAGTGACTGCTATAATTACACCTGTATATTATATAGTGGCTGCTATAATTATACCCGTATATTATATAGTGGCTGCTATAATTACACCCATATATTATATAGTGACTGCTATAATTACACCCGTATATTATATAGTTTCTGCTATAATTACACCCATATATTATATCGTGGCTGCTATAATTACACCCATAATATTATATAGTGGCTGCTATAATTACACCCATATATTATATAGTGACTGCTATAATTACACCTGTATATTATATAGTGGCTGCTATAATTACACCCATATATTATATAGTGACTGCTATAATTACACCCGTATATTATATAGTGGCTGCTATAATTACACCCCTATATTATATAGTGACTGCTATAATTACACCTATATATTATATAATGGCTGCTATAAGTACACCCATATATTATATAATGGCTGCTATAATTACACCCGTATATTATATAGTGGCTGCTATAATTACACCCATATATTATATAGTGACTGCTATAATTACACCCATATATTATATAGTGACTGCTATAATTACACCTGTATATTATATAGTGGCTGCTATAATTACACCCGTATATTATATAGTGACTGCTAGAATTATACCCGTATATTATATAGTGGCTGCTATAATTACACCCATATATTATATAGTGACTGCTATAATTACACCAGTATATTATATAGTTTCTGCTATAATTACACCCATATATTATATCGTGGCTGCTATAATTACACCCATAATATTATATAGTGGCTGCTATAATTACACCCATATATTATATAGTGACTGCTATAATTACACCTGTATATTATATAGTGGCTGCTATAATTACACACATATATTATATAGTGACTGCTATAATTACACCTGTATATTATATAGTGGCTGCTATAATTACACCCATATATTATACCGTGACAGCTATAATTATACCCGTATATTATATAGTGGCTGCTATAATTACACCCATAATATTATATAGTGACTGCTATAATTACACCCGTATATTATATAGTGGCTGCTATAATTACACCCCTATATTATATAGTGACTGCTATAATTACACCCGTATATTATATAGTGGATGCTATAATTACACCCATAATATTATATAGTGACTGCTATAATTACACCTATATATTATATAATGGCTGCTATAATTACACCCATATATTATATAGTGGCTGCTATAATTACACCCATATATTATATAGTGACTGCTATAATTACACCTATATATTATATAATGGCTGCTATAATTACACCTATATATTATATAGTGGCTGCTATAATTACACCCATATATTATATAGTGACTGCTATAATTACACCCGTATATTATATAGTTTCTGCTACAATTACACCCATATATTATATAATGGCTGCTATAATTACACCCATATATTATATAATGGCTGCTATAATTACACCCCTATATTATATAGTGACTGCTATAATTACACCCGTATATCAAATAGTGACTACTATAATTACAGCCATATATTAGTGACTGCTATAATTACACCCATATATTATATAGTGACTGCTATAATTACACCTGTATATTATATAGTTACTGCTGTAAGTACACCCCTATATTATATAGTGACTGCTATAATTACACCCGTATATTATATAGTGACTGCTATAATTACACCCGTATACTATATAGTGGCTGCTATAATTACACCCGTATATTATATAGTGACTGCTATAATTACACCCATATATTATATAGTGACTGCTATAAGTACACCCCTATATTATATAGTGACTGCTATAATTACACCCGTATATTATATAGTGACTGCTATAATTACACCCGTATATTATATAGTGGCTGCTATAATTACACCCATAATATTATATAGTCACTGCTATAATTACACCCATATATTATATAGTGACTGCTATAATTACATCCATATATTATATAGTCACTGTTATAATTACACCCGTATATTATATAGTGACTGCTATAATTACACCTGTATATTATATAGTGACTGCTATGATTACACCCATATATTATATAGTGGCTGCTATAATTACACCTGTATATTATATAGTGGCTGCTATAATTACACCCATATATTATACCGTGACTGCTATAATTACACCCATATATTATATAGTGACTGCTATAATTACACCCATATATTATATAGTGACTGCTATAATTACACCCATATATTATTTAGTGACTGCTATAATTACACCCATATATTATATAGTGACTTCTATAATTACACCCATATATTATATAGTGGCTGCTATAATTAACCCATATATTATATAGTTACTGCTATAATTACACCCATATATTATATAGTTTCTGCTATAATTACACCCATATATTATATCGTGGCTGCTATAGTTACACCCATATATTATATAGTGACTGCTATAATTACACCTGTATACTATATAGTGGCTGCTATAATTACACCCATATATTATATAGTGACTGCTATAATTACACCCGTATACGATATAGTGGCTGCTGTAATTACACCCATATATTATATAGTGACTGCTATAATTACACCCATATATTATATAGTGACTGCTATAATTACACCCATATATTATATAGTGACTGCTATAATTACACCCCTATATTATATAGTGGCTGCTATCTTTACACCCGTATATTATATAGTGAGTGCTATAATTACACCCGTATATTATATAGTGACTGCTATAATTACACCCATATAATATATAGTGACTGCTATAAGTATACCCCTATATTATATAGTGACTGCTATAATTATACCCGTATATTATATAGTGGCTGCTATAATTACACCCATATATTATATAGTGACTGCTATAATTACACTCATATATTATATAGTGGCTGCTATAATTACACCCATATATTATATAGTCACTGCTATAATTACACCCATATATTATATAGTCACTGCTATAATTACACCCGTATATTATATAGTGGCTGCTATAATTACACCCATATATTATATAGTGACTGCTATAATTACACCCGTATATTATATAGTGACTGCTATAATTACACCCGTATATTATATAGTGGCTGCTATAATTACACCCATATATTATATAGTGACTGCTATAAGTACACCCCTATATTATATAGTGGCTGCTATAATTACACCCGTATATTATATAGTGGCTGCTATAATTACACCCATATATTATATAGTGACTGCTATAATTACACCCATATATTATATAGTGACTGCTATAATTACACCCGTATATTATATAGTGACTGCTATAATTACACCCGTATATTATATAGTGGCTGCTATAATTACACCCATATATTATATAGTGGCTGCTATAATTACACCCATATATTATATAGTGACTGCTAGAATTACACCCATATATTAGTCTGGACAATCTTCTGTGGGATAAACAAATCAGCAGCAGAACCTATATCTCATGTCCTGATAATTTGTTACAATGTATCAGTGCAGGTAAAATGTATCAGTCTGGAGTCCACACTATTTACCTAATTAAATGATTGTCTATACTGGATACAATCGTAACAAACCCTCAGCTGTGGGCAGGTCTAGACCTGTACATGTTTTCAGCCTTTCAACATAAATAACAATGTCAGATTCACTGACAGCAAGTAGAGATTTAAAAAAAAGTGAAGAATTGAAACACAAAGTTTATTAATAAGTTTCAGAACTTTTCATTATACATTGATTAAGCTTCATTTACAGGAGACTTGTTGGGGGTCCCAGTTTACAGACCCCACAGATGCCTCTGACACACCAAAAGATGCATTAAGGGGGAACCCCACCGCTCTTTAACCCTTCCTGGGGCCTCTCGCCGCTCCTTGTCTTGTGTTGCAGCTGATATATTACAGTATGTGACTATCTGGGCAGCCTTGAACCCTGTCAGTTACATGAGTCCGAGGGAAGCGGTGGGGGCTGAATACCAAGGTTCCTCCAGCCCAAACTTAGAAGCTCACGTAGGCAGCCTGCCCGCCCCTCCTGCCCTGCCTCAGTGTGATGCACCCTGCCCGGCACGTATACCCAGCTCCCTCTGCCATGTAATGTCCTTATAGAGGTGCGGGGTCACTAGAACGCGTGAGCGGACGCCTACCACACAGACAATGGTCACCTATCCTCACACAAGGTCACGGAGGTCACCTCTGCACTACAGCAGGATTACAATCTGCGCTCTGCTATATGTTAGCAATATAGACAGCGCAATGTCCGCAGACTATAAGGGTATGTTCACACGTAGTGTTTTCAGACGTAATTTGGGCGTTTTACGCCTCGAATTACGCCTGAAAAACGGCTCCATTTCGCCTACAAACATCAGCCCATTGCTTTCAATGGGTTTTACGGTGTTCTGTTCCCACGAGGTGTCATTTTACGCATCGCTGTCAAAATACGGCGCGTAAAAGAGGCTCCATTGAAAAACAGCTCCAATAACGTCCGTAAAATACGCTGCGAAAAATGCGAGTTGCTACAAAAACGTCTGAAAATCAGTATTTTCAGACGTTTTTGGTCACTGCGTGTGAACATACCCTAACAGTGCAGCAGTGTTATAAGAGGGGACAATCATATTACTGACACACAGGGAGGTGGCTGGCTGACAACAGGGAACAATAGATCACATGCACAGCGAAAGGATAGAAGACGGGGCCACTGTCCCTCCAATGAAATTCTTCACAGTGCCCCCCCGCCCCATTTATTACTGACCAGTGTAGATTATAGGACAGGAACGTGGAGATTACCCGTACAAACAATGATGGCGCCCCCAGCAGGCCACCATGATGGGTGCACCTCATGTATGCCGTGTGTAACCCTTAAAGGGACATTACACCTGCCAGCATTTTATGTGTTTTCCAATGGCAAAAATGGAGCAATTCTGGCGCACAAAGATAAGTGCTCCACATTGGAGGGCAACTGCAGAAATGGCGCAAAGTAAATGAGACAACGGATTCTGCCCTTCCGTAATATGCGGCTGGTCTCATCTAGTGCGGATTGGTCGGCAGAATTATGTCACATATTAAACCACGCCCCTAAAAAGAAAACTGTCGGCCGTGAGGAGAACTTGAAGAAAATGGCGGCCCGGCATTATATCCGTTGTGACATTTTACACTCCATCATTGAGAGTCGGTAAATGCAGCAAATAATTAGGAGGACGAGCTGATAGGTTAAGCAGAAATCGCTGCGATGACCTTGCTCCGTGTCTTATTATTATTAAAACTTGTGTCTGTGAGAAACTACAAGAAACGAAAACATGAAGATTACGCGGCACGCAGAAGAAGCACGGGCGCAACCATCACACATGGAACAAGTGACCCCCGAGCTTCCATACAGTACAGTCACTATTATAGTGTCAGTGGTGCCCCTCCCCCAGCGCATTCTGCCGGTATATGCGGGTTACCCAGATACTACTTGTCTCTTATTCTGAATTACTACCATGTGATTACATCTAACTGCAGGTGCTGACATGGTCACAAGAAATTATATCTGCTGTACAATAGACTGCCTCTCCATGCTGCACAGAGCTGTTATCTGCTGTAAAAATAGACTGCCTCTCCATGCTGCACAGTTCTGTTATCTGCTGTACAATAGACTGCCTCTCCATGCTGCACAGAGCGGTTATCTGCTGTACAATAGACTGCCTCTCCATGCTGCACAGAGCTGTTATCTGCTGTACAATAGACTGCCTCTCCATGCTGCACAAAGTTCTGTTATCTGCTATACAATAGACTGCCTCTCCATGCTGCACAGAGTTCTGTTATCTACTGTACAATAGACTGCCTCTCCATGCTGCACAGAACTGTTATCTGCTATACAATAGACTGCCTCTCCATGCTGCACAGAGCTGTTATCTGTTGTACAATAGACTGCCTCTCCATGCTGCCAGAGTTCTGTTATCTGCTATACAAAAGACTGCCTCTCCATGCTGCACAGATCTCTGTTATCTGCTATACAATAGACTGCCTCTCCATGCTGCGCAGAGCTGTTATCTGCTGTACAATAGACTGCCTCTCCATGTTGCACAGAGTTCTGTTATCTGCTGTACAATAGACTGCCTCACCATGCTGCACAGAGCTCTGTTATCTGCTGTACAATAGACTGCCTCACCATGCTGCACAGAGTTCTGTTATCTGCTGTACAATAGACTGCCTCTCCATGCTGCACAGAGCTGTTATCTGCTATACAAAAGACTGCCTCTCCATGCTGCACAGAGCTGTTATCTGCTATACAATAGACTGCCTCTCCATGCTGCACAGAGCTGTTATCTGCTGTACAATAGACTGCCTCTCCATGTTGCACAGAGTTCTGTTATCTGCTGTACAATAGACTGCCTCACCATGCTAAACAGAGCTGTTATCTGCTATACAATAGACTGCCTCTCCATGCTGCACAGAGCTGTTATCTGCTGTACAATAGACTGCCTCTCCATGTTGCACCGAGTTCTGTTATCTGCTGTACAATAGACTGCCTCACCATGCTACACAGAGCTCTGTTATCTGCTATACAATAGACTGCCTCACCATGCTGCACAGAGTTCTGTTATCTGCTGTACAATAGACTGCCTCTCCATGCTGCACAGAGCTCTATTATCTGCTGTACAAAAGACTGCCTCTCCATGCTGCACAGAGTTGTTATCTGCTATACAAAAGACTGCCTCTCGATGCTGCACAGAGCTGTTATCTGCTATACAATAAACTGCCTCTCCATGCTGCACAGAGCTGTTATCTGCTATACAATAGACTGCCTCTCCATGCTGCACAGAGCTCTGTTATCTGCTGTACAATAGACTGCCTCTCCATGCTGCACAGAGTTCTGTTATCTGCTATACAATAGACTGCCTCTCCACGCTGCACAGAGTTATCTTATCTGCTATACAATAGACTGCCTCTCCATGCTGCACAGAGCTCTGTTATCTGCTGTACAAAAGACTGCCTCTCCATGCTGCACAGAGCTGTTATCTGCTATACAATAGACTGCCTCTCCATGCTGCACAGAGTTCTGTTATCTGCTATACAATAGACTTCCTCTCCACGCTGCACAGAGTTATCTTATCTGCTATACAATAGACTGCCTCTCCATGCTGCACAGAGTTCTGTTATCTGCTATACAATAGACTGCCTCTCCACGCTGCACAGAGTTATCTTATCTGCTATACAATAGACTGCCTCTCCATGCTGCACAGAGTTCTGTTATCTGCTATACAATAGACTGCCTCTCCATGCTGCACAGAGTTCTCTTATCTGCTATACAATAGACTGCCTCTCCATGCTGCACAGAGTTCTGTTATCTGCTATACAATAGACTGCCTCTCCACGCTGCACAGAGTTATCTTATCTGCTATACAATAGACTGCCTCTCCATGCTGCACAGAGCTCTGTTGTCTGATGTACAATAGACTGCCTCTCCATGCTGCACAGAGCTCTGTTATCTGCTGTACAATAGACTGCCTCTCCATGCTGCACAGAGTTCTGTTATCTGCTGTACAATAGACTGCCCCTCCATGCTGCACAGAGCTCTTTTATCTGCTATACAATAGACTGCCTCTCCGTGCTGCACAGAGCTGTTATCTGCTATACAATATACTGCCTCTCCATGCTGCACAGAGTTCTCTTATCTGCTATACAATAGACTGCCTCTCCATGCTGCAGAGAGCTCTGTTATCTGCTATACAATAGACTGCCTTTCCATGCTGCACAGAGTTCTGTTATCTGCTATACAATAGACTGCCTCTCCATGCTGCACAGAGGCCTGTTATGTGCTATACAATAGACTGCCTCTCCATGCTGCACAGAGCTGTGTTATCTGCTATAAAATGGACTACCTCTCCATGCTGCACATATTTATTAATAGGGGTGGGGCCAGACAACACATATTTTATTAATTGTACATGACATTGTGAGGTTATAACTTTCCTCCCCCATATATGTGGAGGGGGGTCAGGAGATTTAAGAATTCAATGGGGATATAAAACCTGCAACAGAAAGCCGAGCATTGCGACTTTTGCGCCGTATTCGGAGGGGTTACGGTGCAAAAATCGCAACTATGGAAAAAAAACATACTTACCCAGACTGCCCTTCTTCTTCTTGAAGTCTGGCCTCCTGGGATGATGTTTCATCCCATTTGACTGCTGCAGCCAATCAGGGGCTGTAGCAGTTACAGGGGAAATTCCGTTTCAAAACCGTGCGTTTTTCGGACGGACTGTACTGCGGGTTCCGGGTCGGACATACTTTGTAACTTTTACGCAGCGTATCTGCCCGGTGGGATCCCGGCCTTAGGGTGGAGTTCCCCTTTAAGCAATAAAAGGACATCTCATACATTACAGTGTGCATGCCGCGTCCCAGAGACCGGGTGCTGCGCTGGTCACATGACCACTGCCGGAAAATATGCGAACAGCGATTATTTATTAACTCTCCTAATCAATAATAACCCGCTGCACAGAATATCAGCAATATCCCGGAGCCGCTGCCATGAGGCCCTCGTCACTCCGCACGTTCACTGTGTCCATTATGAGGCTTCGTACTTTACATTGTTTCAATCTTTACATAAATTACATATTTATTTAAAGGGCCGGTGTCCTGTTTTCTGTAAATGACGTTCTTTCTAATAGACTGCGGTTCACAGCTGACAGCGTGTGTGACCTTTTTTGCGTTTTTTTTTAAGCCTTTGAAGCGAATGCAAAAGATGCAGAAAAAAAAAAAGAATTTACTGCCTCCTAGTCATTTCAATTGGAGCTCAGAGGTGGAAACCACTTGAAGACCATCAGCCCCCCACTCACATTAATGACCATCAGCCCCCCAATCACAGATTCCCCCTGTAGATAGTGCCACACAGCCCCTTGTAGGTAGTGCCATACACAGTCCCCTGTAGATAGTGCCACACAGCCCCTTGTAGGTAGTGACCCCCCACAGCCCCCTGTAGGTAGTTCCACACAGCGCCCTGGTAGGTAGTGCCACACAGTCCACAGCCCCCTTGTAGGTAGTGCCACACAGCCCCTGTAGGTAGTTCTACACAGCCCCCTTGTAGGTAGTGCCACACAGCCCCCCTTGTAGGTAATTCCACACAGCCCCCTGGTAGGTAGTGCCACACAGTCCACAGCCCCCTTGTAGATAGCACCCGCCGCCCTCACTGTAGCTCCCTGAAGGAGCAGAATCTCCCTGTGGCCGGGGATTCCGCTCCTGGAGCGCTACACTTGATGTCTCTGTCCATGTATGGGCAGTGACATCAGAGGCAACTCTTGAAGCAGAATCCTTGTCCACAGCATTGCCGGAGATTCTGCTTCAGGAGTTGCCCCTGATGTCACTGCCCATATATGGACAGAGACATCAAGCGCTCCGTCCAGAGAGCTACAGTGGTGCTAGTAGATAGAAGAGCAGGGAGATACCTCTGGCGGCACAGGCGCTCTCATGCCGGGTGTCGCCGCTATGGCTGCTACAGCGGTAGCTACGCAACTGAGTGAAGAAGCGCCCGGGCGGAAAGCGGGTGCTGAGTCGCCGGGCCTGGGCGCTTCTGAAACAAGCAGGGGTAGGGAGCCAGTGCAGCGCCCAGTCCCACCTGCTGGAGTGATGCACCCTCTGGTAGACAGGTAAGGGGGCTTAGGGCCCAAGCAGCCGCTCCAAGTCGTGGGAACACTTTATAGATATGGCGCATCCTGTAGCGGCATTGTTACAGACACATTTGCGCTGTTTGTCATGCAGTGTATACAGATACGTTGGGGCTCAATGATGCCCCCCCATCCGATTAATAGACAGCGGCCCTTCTCATCTCAGAGTCTTCATACAATGTGTGACCTGATGACACGATCTCTGAGCTCCTCCGTGCTTACATGGGGGTCACTATGATGTCATATGTAGGGGGGACCTGTGGTGAGGCCGCTGTTCATGGCCATGAGTAGATCTGGGTGTTGTGGCCTTGGCCATGTTGTGACTGTTGTGTATTTAGTCTTTCTGCATCTGCTGAAATTATATGAGTGTTCTGTATTATCTGTGTTTTATTAGTGTGTCTATCCTGAATATTATACCTTATATCAAGGGTCTCAAACTCGGCCGGGTAAATGGGCCGCACATAGAAAAAATTTCATACAATACAAAATAATTGTTAATCAATTAGTTATTCGAACTATTATAACAATACTACATTACTATAATAACAATACATTACTATAACAATACTACATTACTATAACACTACATTACTATAATACTACTACACTACTATAACACTACATTACTATAATACTACATTACTATAACACTACATTACTATAACACTACATTACTATAATACTACATTACTATAACACTACATTACTATAACACTACATTACTATAACACTACATTACTATAACACTACATTACTATAACACTACATTACTATAACACTACATTACTATAACACTACATTACTATAACACCACATTACTATAACACTACATTACTATAACACTACATTACTATAACACTACATTACTATAACACTACATTACTATAACACTACATTACTATAACACTACATTACTATAACACTACATTCCTATAACACTACATTACTATAACACTACATTACTATAACACTACATTACTATAATAATACTACATTACTATAACACTACATTACTATAACACTACATTACTATAACACTACATTACTATAACACTACATTACTATAACACTACATTACTATAACACTACATTACTATAACACTACATTACTATAACACTACATTACTATAATAATACTACATTACTATAACACTACATTACTATAACGCTACATTACTATAACACTACATTACTATAATACTACATTACTATAACACTACATTACTATAACACTACATTACTATAACACTACATTACTATAACACACTACATTACTATACACTACATTACTATAACACTACATCACTATAATACTACATTACTATAACACTACATTACTATAACACTATATTACTATAATACTACATTACTATAACACTACATTACTATAACACTACATTACTATAACACTACATTACTATAACACTACATTACTATAACACTACATTACTATAACACTACATTACTATAACACTACATTACTATAACACTACATTACTATAACGCTACATTACTATAACGCTACATTACTATAACACTACATTACTATAACACTATATTACTATAATACTACATTACTATAACACTACATTACTATAACACTACATTACTATAACACTACATTACTATAACACTATATTACTATAATACTACATTACTATAACACTACATTACTATAACACTACATTACTATAACACTACATTACTATAACACTACATTACTATAACACTACATTACTATAACACTACATTACTATAACACTACATTACTATAACACTACATTACTATAACACTACATTACTATAACGCTACATTACTATAACACTACATTACTATAACACTACATTACTATAATACTACATTACTATAACACTACATTACTGTAACACTACATTACTATAATAATACTACATTACTATAACACTACATTACTATAACGCTACATTACTATAACACTACATTACTATAATAATACTACATTACTATAACACTACATTACTATAACACTACATTACTATAATAATACTACATTACTATAACACTACATTACTATAACACTACATTACTATAACACTACATTACTATAACACTACATTACTATAACACTACATTACTATAATACTACATTACTATAACACTACATTACTGTAACACTACATTACTATAATAATACTACATTACTATAACACTACATTACTATAACGCTACATTACTATAACACTACATTACTATAACACTACATTACTATAATACTACATTACTATAACACTACATTACTATAACACTACATTACTATAACACTACATTACTATAACACTACATTACTATAACACTACATTACTATAACACTACATTACTATAACACTACATTACTATAACACTGCATTACTATAACGCTACATTACTATAACACTACATTACTATAACACTACATTACTATAACACTACATTACTATAACGCTACATTACTATAACACTACATTACTATAACACTACATTACTATAATACTACATTACTATAACACTACATTACTATAACACTACATTACTATAACACTACATTACTATAACGCTACATTACTATAATACTACATTACTATAATACTACATTACTATAACACTACATTACTATAATACTACATTACTATAACACTACATTACTATAACACTACATTACTATAACACTACATTACTATAACACTACATTACTATAACACTACATTACTATAATACTACATTACTATAACACTACATTACTATAACACTACATTACTATAACACTACATTACTATAACACTACATTACTATAATACTACATTACTATAACACTACATTACTATAACACTACATTACTATAACACTACATTACTATAACACTGCATTACTATAACACTACATTACTATAACACTGCATTACTATAACACTACATTACTATAACACTACATTACTATAACACCACATTACTATAACACCACATTACTATAACACTACATTACTATAACACTACATTACTATAATACTACATTACTATAACACTACATTACTATAACACTACATTACTATAACACTACATTACTATAACGCTACATTACTATAACACTACATTACTATAACACTACATTACTATAACACTACATTACTATAACACTACATTACTATAATAATACTACATTACTATAACACTACATTACTATAACACTACATTACTATAACACTACATTACTATAACACTACATTACTATAACACTACATTACTATAACACTACATTACTATAACACTACCTTACTATAACAGTACATTACTATAACACTACATTACTATAATAATACTACATTACTATAACACTACATTACTATAACACTACATTACTATAACACTACATTACTATAACACTACCTTACTATAACGCTACATTACTATAACACTACATTACTATAACACTACATTACTATAACACTACCTTACTATAACACTACATTACTATAACACTACATTACTATAACACTACATTACTATAACACTACATTACTATAATACTACATTACTATAACACTACATTACTATAATACTACATTACTATAATACTACATTACTATAACACTACATTACTATAACACTACATTACTATAACACTACATTACTATACACTACATTACTATAACACTATATTACTATAACACTACATTACTATAACACTACATTACTATAACACTACATTACTATAACACTACATTACTATAACACTACATTACTATAACACTACATCACTATAACACTACATTACTATAACACTACATTACTATAATACTACATTACTATAACACTACATTACTATAACACTACATCACTATAACACTACATTACTATAACACTACATTACTATAATACTACATTACTATAACACTACATTACTATAATACTACATTACTATAACACTACATTACTATAACACTACATTACTATAACACTACATTACTATAACACTACATTACTATAACACTACATTACTATAACACTACATCACTATAACACTACATTACTATAACACTGCATTACTATAATACTACATTACTATAACACTACATTACTATAACACTACATTACTATAACACTACATTACTATAACACTACATTACTATAATACTACATTACTATAATACTACATTACTATAACACTACATTACTATAACACTACATTACTATAACACTACATTACTATAACACTACATTACTATAACACTACATTACTATAACACTACATCACTATAACGCTACATTACTATAACACTACATTACTATAACACTACATTACTATAATACTACATTACTATAACACTACATTACTATAATACTACATTACTATAACACTACATTACTATAACACTACATTACTATAACACTGCATTACTATAACACTGCATTACTATAACACTACATTACTATAACACTACATTACTATAACACTACATTACTATAACACTACATTACTATAACACTACATTACTATAACACTACATTACTATAACACTACATTACTATAATACTACATTACTATAATACTACATTACTATAACACTACATTACTATAACACTACATTACTATAATACTACATTACTATAACACTACATTACTATAACACTACATTACTATAATACTACTACATTACTATAACACTACATTACTATAACACTACATTACTATAATACTACATTACTATAACACTACATTACTATAACACTACATTACTATAACACTACATTACTATAATACTACATTACTATAACACTACATTACTATAACACTACATTACTATAATACTACATTACTATAACACTACATTACTATAACACTACATTACTATAACACTACATTACTATAACACTACATTACTATAACACTACATTACTATAACACTACATTACTATAACACTACATTACTATAACGCTACATTACTATAATACTACATTACTATAACACTACATTACTATAACACTACATTACTATAACACTACATTACTATAACACTACATTACACACTACATTACTATAACACTACATTACTATAACACTACATTACTATAACACTACATGACTATAACACTACATGACTATAACACTACATTAATATAACACTACATTACTATAACACTACATTACTATAACACTACATTACTATAACACTACAGTACTATAACACTACATTACTATAACACTACATTACTATAACACTACATTACTATAACACTACATTACTATAACACTACATTACTATAACACTACATTACTATAACACTACATTACTATAACACTACATTACTATAATACTACATTACTATACACTACATTACTGTAACACTACATTACTATAACACTACATTACTATAATACTACATTACTATAACACTACATTACTATAACACTACATCACTATAACACTACATTACTATAACACTACATTACTATAACACTACATTACTATAACACTACATTACTATAATACTACATACTATAACACTACATTACTATAATACTACATTACTATAACACTACATTACTATAACACTACATTACTATAACACTACATTACTATAACACTACATTACTATAACACTACATTACTATAACACTACATTACTATAACACTACATTACTATAACACTACATTACTATAACACTACATTACTATAACACTACATTACTATAACACTACATTACTATAATACTACATTACTATACACTACATTACTATAACACTACATTACTATAACACTACATTACTAAAACACTACATTACTATAACACTACATTACTATAACACTACATTACTATAACACTACATTACTATAACACTACATTACTATAATAATACTACATTACTATAACACTACATTACTATAACACTACATTACTATAACACTACATTACTATAACACTACATTACTATAACACTACATTACTATAACACTACTTACTATAACACTACATTACTATAACACTGCATTACTATAACACTACATTACTATAACACTACATACTATAACACTACATTACTATAACACTACATTACTATAACACTACATTACTATAACCACATACATAACACTACATTACTATAACACTACATTACTATAATACTACATTACTATAACACTACATTACTATAACACTACATTACTATAACACTACATTACTATAACACTACATTACTATAACACTACATTACTATAACACTACATTACTATAACACTACATTACTATAACACTACATTACTATAACACTACATTACTATAACACTGCATTACTATAACACTACATTACTATAACACTACATTACTATAACACTACATTACTATAACACTACATTACTATAACACTACATTACTATAACACTACATTACTATAACACTACATTACTATAACACTACATTACTATAACACTACATTACTATAACACTACATTACTATAACACTACATTACTATAACACAACATTACTATAACACTACATTACTATAACACTACATTACTATAACACTACATTACTATAACACTACATTACTATAACACTACATTACTATAACACTACATTACTATAACACTACATTACTATAACACTACATTACTATAACACTACATTACTATAACACTACATTACTATAACACTACATTACTATAACACTACATTACTATAACACTACATTACTATAACACTACATTACTATAACACTACATTACTATAACACTACATTACTATAACACTACATTACTATAACACTACATTACTATAACACTACATTACTATAACACTACATTACTATAACACTACATTACTATAACGCTACATTACTATAACACTACATTACTATAATACTACATTACTATAACACTACATTACTATAACACTACATTACTATAACACTACATTACTATAACACTACATTACTATAACACTACATTACTATAACACTACATTACTATAACACTACATTACTATAACACTACATTACTATAACACTACATTACTATATCACTACATTACTATAACACTACATTACTATAATACTACATTACTATAACACTACATTACTATAACACCACATTACTATAACACTACATTACTATAACACTACATTACTATACTATACTATAACACTACATTACTATAACACTACATTACTATAACACTACATTACTATAACACTACATTACTATAACACTACATTACTATAACACCACATTACTATAACACTACATTACTATAACACTACATTACTATAACACTACATTACTATAACACTACATTACTATAACACTACATTACTATAACACTACATTACTATAACACTACATTACTATAACACTACATTACTATAACACTACATTACTATAACACTACATTACTATAACACTACATTACTATAACACTACATTACTATAACACTACATTACTATAACACTACATTACTATAACACTACATTACTATAACACTACATTACTATAACACTACATTACTATAACACTACATTACTATAACACTACATTACTATAACACTACATTACTATAACACTACATTACTATAACACTACATTACTATAACACTACATTACTATAACACTACATTACTATAACACTACATTACTATAACACTACATTACTATAACACTACATTACTATAACACTACATTACTATAACACTACATTACTATAACACTACATTACTATAACACTACATTACTATAACACTACATTACTATAACACTACATTACTATAACACTACATTACTATAACACTACATTACTATAACACTACATTACTATAACACTACATTACTATAACACTACATTACTATAACACTACATTACTATAACACTACATTACTATAACACTACATTACTATAACACTACATTACTATAACACTACATTACTATAACACTACATTACTATAACACTACATTACTGTAACACTACATTACTATAATAATACTACATTACTATAACACTACATTACTATAACACTACATTACTATAACACTACATTACTATAACACTACATTACTATAACACTACATTACTATAACACTACATTACTATAACACTACATTACTATAACACTGCATTACTA
>NW_027462213.1:0-38865 GCF_050947455.1 Rhinoderma darwinii
GCTAATTCTTGAACCGTAAGTCATAGACGCTAGATCTTGGCGGCATTCGTCTCAGCGCCTGGCAATTAGTATAGAAGCACTGTCTTTGACTTCTCTGGATGTTTCCCAGGCGAGCTATTGACAAGTAAATCCTAGACGCTCGATCTTGGTTATTTTCGCTTTCGCGGCTGGCAGCAAAGTTCAGAACCATGTTTCTGTGAATAACTTTTGAACCGTAAGTCACAGACGCTCGCTCTTGGCTGCATTCGTTTCAGCTCGTGGCAGCCAGTCTAAAAAACACTATCTTGGACTTCTCTGGATGTTTCCCAGGCGAGCTATTGGCAGCATGTTCAGAACCACTGTTTCTGAGGCTAATTCTTGAACCGTAAGTCTTAGACGCTCGATCTTGGCGGCATTCGTCTCAGCGCCTGGCAATTAGTATAGAAGCACTGTTTCCCACTGTTTCTGAGGCTAATTCTTGAACCGTAAGTCATAGACGCTAGATCTTGGCGGCATTCGTCTCAGCGCCTGGCAATTAGTATAGAAGCACTGTCTTTGACTTCTCTGGATGTTTCCCAGGCGAGCTATTGACAAGTAAATCCTAGACGCTCGATCTTGGTTATTTTCGCTTTCGCGGCTGGCAGCAAAGTTCAGAACCATGTTTCTGTGAATGACTCTTGAACCGTAAGTCACAGACGCTCGCTCTTGGCTGCATTCGTTTCAGCTCGTGGCAGCCAGTCTAAAAAACACTAACTTGGACTTCTCTGGATATTTCCCAGGCGAGCTATTGGCAGCATGTTCAGAACCACTGTTTCTGAGGCTAATTCTTGAACCGTAAGTCTTAGACGCTAGATCTTGGCGGCATTCGTCTCAGCGCCTGGCAATTAGTATAGAAGCACTGTTTCCCAATGTTTCTGAGGCTAATTCTTGAACCGTAAGTCATAGACGCTAGATCTTGGCGGCATTCGTCTCAGCGCCTGGCAATTAGTATAGAAGCACTGTCTTTGACTTCTCTGGATGTTTCCCAGGCGAGCTATTGACAAGTAAATCCTAGACGCTCGATCTTGGTTATTTTCGCTTTCGCGGCTGGCAGCAAAGTTCAGAACCATGTTTCTGTGAATAACTCTTGAACCGTACGTCACAGACGCTCGCTCTTGGCTGCATTCGTTTAAGCTCGTGGCAGCCAGTCTAAAAAACACAATCTTGGACTTCTCTGGATGTTTCCCAGACGAGCTATTGGCAGCATGTTCAGAACCACTGTTTCTGAGGCTAATTCTTGAACCGTAAGTCATAGACGCTCGCACTTGGCGGCATTCGTCTCAGCCCCTGGCAATTAGTATAGAAGCACTGTTTCCCACTGTTTCTGAGGCTAATTCTTGAACCGTAAGTCATAGACGCTAGATCTTGGCGGCATTCGTCTCAGCGCCTGGCAATTAGTATAGAAGCACTGTCTTTGACTTCTCTGGATGTTTACCAGGCGAGCTATTGACAAGTAAATCCTAGACGCTCGATCTTGGTTATTTTCGCTTTCGCGGCTGGCAGCAAAGTTCAGAACCATGTTTCTGTGAATAACTCTTGAACCGTAAGTCACAGACGCTCGCTCTTGGCTGCATTCGTTGCAGCTCGTGGCAGCCAGTCTAAAAAACACTATCTTGGACTTCTCTGGATGTTTCCCAGGCGAGCTATTGGCAGCATGTTCAGAACCACTGTTTCTGAAGCTAATTCTTGAACCGTGTCATAGACGCTCGATCTTGGCGGCATTCGTCTCAGCGCCTGGCAATTAGTATAGAAGCACTGTTTCCCACTGTTTCTGAGGCTAATTCTTGAACCGTAAGTCATAGACGCTAGATCTTGGCGGCATTCGTCTCAGCGCCTGGCAATTAGTATAGAAGCACTGTCTTTGACTTCTCTGGATGTTTCCCAGGCGAGCTATTGACAAGTAAATCCTAGACGCTCGATCTTGGTTATTTTCGCTTTCGCGGCTGGCAGCAAAGTTCAGAACCATGTTTCTGTGAATAACTTTTGAACCGTAAGTCACAGACGCTCGCTCTTGGCTGCATTCGTTTCAGCTCGTGGCAGCCAGTCTAAAAAACACAATCTTGGACTTCTCTGGATGTTTCCCAGGCGAGCTATTGGCAGCATGTTCAGAACCACTGTTTCTGAGGCTAATTCTTGAACCGTAAGTCATAGACGCTCGCACTTGGCGGCATTCGTCTCAGCCCCTGGCAATTAGTATAGAAGCACAGTTTCCCACTGTTTCTGAGGCTAATTCTTGAACCGTAAGTCATAGACGCTAGATCTTGGCGGCATTCGTCTCAGCGCCTGGCAATTAGTATAGAAGCACTGTCTTTGACTTCTCTGGATGTTTCCCAGGCGAGCTATTGACAAGTAAATCCTAGACGCTCGATCTTGGTTATTTTCGCTTTCGCGGCTGGCAGCAAAGTTCAGAACCATGTTTCTGTGAATAACTTTTGAACCGTAAGTCACAGACGCTCGCTCTTGGCTGCATTCGTTTCAGCTCGTGGCAGCCAGTCTAAAAAACACAATCTTGGACTTCTCTGGATGTTTCCCAGGCGAGCTATTGGCAGCATGTTCAGAACCACTGTTTCTGAGGCTAATTCTTGAACCGTAAGTCATAGACGCTCGCACTTGGCGGCATTCGTCTCAGCCCCTGGCAATTAGTATAGAAGCACAGTTTCCCACTGTTTCTGAGGCTAATTCTTGAACCGTAAGTCATAGACGCTAGATCTTGGCGGCATTCGTCTCAGCGCCTGGCAATTAGTATAGAAGCACTGTCTTTGACTTCTCTGGATGTTTCCCAGGCGAGCTATTGACAAGTAAATCCTAGACGCTCGATCTTGGTTATTTTCGCTTTCGCGGCTGGCAGCAAAGTTCAGAACCATGTTTCTGTGAATAACTCTTGAACCGTAAGTCACAGACGCTCGCTCTTGGCTGCATTCGTTTCAGCTCGTGGCAGCCAGTCTAAAAAACACTATCTTGGACTTCTCTGGATGTTTCCCAGGCGAGCTATTGGCAGCATGTTCAGAACCACTGTTTCTGAGGCTAATTCTTGAACCGTAAGTCTTAGACGCTCGATCTTGGCGGCATTCGTCTCAGCGCCTGGCAATTAGTATAGAAGCACTGTTTCCCACTGTTTCTGAGGCTAATTCTTGAACCGTAAGTCATAGACGCTAGATCTTGGCGGCATTCGTCTCAGCGCCTGGCAATTAGTATAGAAGCACTGTCTTTGACTTCTCTGGATGTTTCCCAGGCGAGCTATTGACAAGTAAATCCTAGACGCTCGATCTTGGTTATTTTCGCTTTCGCGGCTGGCAGCAAAGTTCAGAACCATGTTTCTGTGAATAACTCTTGAACCGTACGTCACAGACGCTCGCTCTTGGCTGCATTCGTTTCAGCTCGTGGCAGCCAGTCTAAAAAACACAATCTTGGACTTCTCTGGATGTTTCCCAGACGAGCTATTGGCAGCATGTTCAGAACCACTGTTTCTGAGGCTAATTCTTGAACCGTAAGTCATAGACGCTCGCACTTGGCGGCATTCGTCTCAGCCCCTGGCAATTAGTATAGAAGCACTGTTTCCCACTGTTTCTGAGGCTAATTCTTGAACCGTAAGTCATAGACGCTAGATCTTGGCGGCATTCGTCTCAGCGCCTGGCAATTAGTATAGAAGCACTGTCTTTGACTTCTCTGGATGTTTCCCAGGCGAGCTATTGACAAGTAAATCCTAGACGCTCGATCTTGGTTATTTTCGCTTTCGCGGCTGGCAGCAAAGTTCAGAACCATGTTTCTGTGAATAACTCTTGAACCGTACGTCACAGACGCTCGCTCTTGGCTGCATTCGTTTCAGCTCGTGGCAGCCAGTCTAAAAAACACAATCTTGGACTTCTCTGGATGTTTCCCAGACGAGCTATTGGCAGCATGTTCAGAACCACTGTTTCTGAGGCTAATTCTTGAACCGTAAGTCATAGACGCTCGCACTTGGCGGCATTCGTCTCAGCCCCTGGCAATTAGTATAGAAGCACTGTTTCCCACTGTTTCTGAGGCTAATTCTTGAACCGTAAGTCATAGACGCTAGATCTTGGCGGCATTCGTCTCAGCGCCTGGCAATTAGTATAGAAGCACTGTCTTTGACTTCTCTGGATGTTTCCCAGGCGAGCTATTGACAAGTAAATCCTAGACGCTCGATCTTGGTTATTTTCGCTTTCGCGGCTGGCAGCAAAGTTCAGAACCATGTTTCCGTGAATAACTTTTGAACCGTAAGTCACAGACGCTCGCTCTTGGCTGCATTCGTTGCAGCTCGTGGCAGCCAGTCTAAAAAACACTATCTTGGACTTCTCTGGATGTTTCCCAGGCGAGCTATTGGCAGCATGTTCAGAACCACTGTTTCTGAAGCTAATTCTTGAACCGTGTCATAGACGCTCGATCTTGGCGGCATTCGTCTCAGCGCCTGGCAATTAGTATAGAAGCACTGTTTCCCACTGTTTCTGAGGCTAATTCTTGAACCGTAAGTCATAGACGCTAGATCTTGGCGGCATTCGTCTCAGCGCCTGGCAGTTAGTATAGAAGCACTGTCTTTGACTTCTCTGGATGTTTCCCAGGCGAGCTTTTGACAAGTAAATCCTAGACGCTCGATCTTGGTTATTTTCGCTTTCGCGGCTGGCAGCAAAGTTCAGAACCATGTTTCTGTGAATAACCTTTGAACCGTAAGTCACAGACGCTCGCTCTTGGCTGCATTCGTTTCAGCTCGTGGCAGACAGTTTAAAAAACACTATCTTGGACTTCTCTGGATGTTTCCCAGGCGAGCTATTGGCAGCATGTTCAGAACCACTGTTTCTGAGGCTAATTCTTGAACCGTGTCATAGACGCTCGATCTTGGCGGCATTCGTCTCAGCGCCTGGCAATTAGTATAGAAGCACTGTTTCCCACTGTTTCTGAGGCTAATTCTTGAACCGTAAGTCATAGGCGCTAGATCTTGGCGGCATTCGTCTCAGCGCCTGGCAATTAGTATAGAAGCACTGTCTTTGACTTCTCTGGATGTTTCCCAGGCGAGCTATTGACAAGTAAATCCTAGACGCTCGATCTTGGTTATTTTCGCTTTCGCGGCTGGCAGCAAAGTTCAGAACCATGTTTCTGTGAATAACTCTTGAACCGTAAGTCACAGACGCTCGCTCTTGGCTGCATTCGTTTCAGCTCGTGGCAGCCAGTCTAAAAAACACTATCTTGGACTTCTCTGGATGTTTCCCAGGCGAGCTATTGGCAGCATGTTCAGAACCACTGTTTCTGAGGCTAATTCTTGAACCGTAAGTCTTAGACGCTCGATCTTGGCGGCATTCGTCTCAGCGCCTGGCAATTAGTATAGAAGCACTGTTTCCCACTGTTTCTGAGGCTAATTCTTGAACCGTAAGTCATAGACGCTAGATCTTGGCGGCATTCGTCTCAGCGCCTGGCAATTAGTATAGAAGCACTGTCTTTGACTTCTCTGGATGTTTCCCAGGCGAGCTTTTGACAAGTAAATCCTAGACGCTCGATCTTGGTTATTTTCGCTTTCGCGGCTGGCAGCAAAGTTCAGAACCATGTTTCTGTGAATAACTTTTGAACCGTAAGTCACAGACGCTCGCTCTTGGCTGCATTCGTTTCAGCTCGTGGCAGCCAGTTTAAAAAACACTATCTTGGACTTCTCTGGATGTTTCCCAGGCGAGCTATTGGCAGCATGTTCAGAACCACTGTTTCTGAGGCTAATTCTTGAACCGTAAGTCTTAGACGCTCGATCTTGGCGGCATTCGTCTCAGCGCCTGGCAATTAGTATAGAAGCACTGTCTTTGACTTCTCTGGATGTTTCCCAGGCGAGCTTTTGACAAGTAAATCCTAGACGCTCGATCTTGGTTATTTTCGCTTTCGCGGCTGGCAGCAAAGTTCAGAATCATGTTTCTGTGAATAACTTTTGAACCGTAAGTCACAGACGCTCGCTCTTGGCTGCATTCGTTTCAGCTCGTGGCAGCCAGTCTAAAAAACACAATCTTGGACTTCTCTGGATGTTTCCCAGGCGAGCTATTGGCAGCATGTTCAGAACCACTGTTTCTGAGGCTAATTCTTGAACCGTAAGTCATAGACGCTCGATCTTGGCGGCATTCGTCTCAGCGCCTGGCAATTAGTATAGAAGCACTGTTTCCCACTGTTTCTGAGGCTAATTCTTGAACCGTAAGTCATAGACGCTAGATCTTGGCGGCATTCGTCTCAGCGCCTGGCAATTAGTATAGAAGCACTGTCTTTGACTTCTCTGGATGTTTCCCAGGCGAGCTTTTGACAAGTAAATCCTAGACGCTCGATCTTGGTTATTTTCGCTTTCGCGGCTGGCAGCAAAGTTCAGAACCATGTTTCTGTGAATAACTTTTGAACCGTAAGTCACAGACGCTCGCTCTTGGCTGCATTCGTTTCAGCTCGTGGCAGCCAGTCTAAAAAACACAATCTTGGACTTCTCTGGATGTTTCCCAGGCGAGCTATTGGCAGCATGTTCAGAACCACTGTTTCTGAGGCTAATTCTTGAACCGTAAGTCATAGACGCTCGCACTTGGCGGCATTCGTCTCAGCCCCTGGCAATTAGTATAGAAGCACAGTTTCCCACAGTTTCTGAGGCTAATTCTTGAACCGTAAGTCTTAGACGCTCGATCTTGGCGGCATTCGTCTCAGCGCCTGGCAATTAGTATAGAAGCACTGTCTTTGACTTCTCTGGATGTTTCCCAGGCGAGCTATTGACAAGTAAATCCTAGACGCTCGATCTTGGTTATTTTCGCTTTCGCGGCTGGCAGCAAAGTTCAGAACCATGTTTCTGTGAATAACTCTTGAACCGTACGTCACAGACGCTCGCTCTTGGCTGCATTCGTTTCAGCTCGTGGCAGCCAGTCTAAAAAACACAATCTTGGACTTCTCTGGATGTTTCCCAGGCGAGCTATTGGCAGCATGTTCAGAACCACTGTTTCTGAGGCTAATTCTTGAACCGTAAGTCATAGACGCTCGCACTTGGCGGCATTCGTCTCAGCCCCTGGCAATTAGTATAGAAGCACTGTTTCCCACTGTTTCTGAGGCTAATTCTTGAACCGTAAGTCATAGACGCTAGATCTTGGCGGCATTCGTCTCAGCGCCTGGCAATTAGTATGGAAGCACTGTCTTTGACTTCTCTGGATGTTTCCCAGGCGAGCTATTGACAAGTAAATCCTAGACGCTCGATCTTGGTTATTTTCGCTTTCGCGGCTGGCAGCAAAGTTCAGAACGATGTTTCTGTGAATAACTCTTGAACCGTAAGTCACAGACGCTCGCTCTTGGCTGCATTCGTTTCAGCTCGTGGCAGACAGTTTAAAAAACACTATCTTGGACTTCTCTGGATGTTTCCCAGGCGAGCTATTGGCAGCATGTTCAGAACCACTGTTTCTGAGGCTAATTCTTGAACCGTGTCATAGACGCTCGATCTTGGCGGCATTCGTCTCAGCGCCTGGCAATTAGTATAGAAGCACTGTTTCCCACTGTTTCTGAGGCTAATTCTTGAACCGTAAGTCATAGGCGCTAGATCTTGGCGGCATTCGTCTCAGCGCCTGGCAATTAGTATAGAAGCACTGTCTTTGACTTCTCTGGATGTTTCCCAGGCGAGCTATTGACAAGTAAATCCTAGACGCTCGATCTTGGTTATTTTCGCTTTCGCGGCTGGCAGCAAAGTTCAGAACCATGTTTCTGTGAATAACTCTTGAACCGTAAGTCACAGACGCTCGCTCTTGGCTGCATTCGTTTCAGCTCGTGGCAGCCAGTCTAAAAAACACTATCTTGGACTTCTCTGGATGTTTCCCAGGCGAGCTATTGGCAGCATGTTCAGAACCACTGTTTCTGAGGCTAATTCTTGAACCGTAAGTCTTAGACGCTCGATCTTGGCGGCATTCGTCTCAGCGCCTGGCAATTAGTATAGAAGCACTGTCTTTGACTTCTCTGGATGTTTCCCAGGCGAGCTATTGACAAGTAAATCCTAGACGCTCGATCTTGGTTATTTTCGCTTTCGCGGCTGGCAGCAAAGTTCAGAACCATGTTTCTGTGAATAACTCTTGAACCGTACGTCACAGACGCTCGCTCTTGGCTGCATTCGTTTCAGCTCGTGGCAGCCAGTCTAAAAAACACAATCTTGGACTTCTCTGGATGTTTCCCAGGCGAGCTATTGGCAGCATGTTCAGAACCACTGTTTCTGAGGCTAATTCTTGAACCGTAAGTCATAGACGCTCGATCTTGGCGGCATTCGTCTCAGCGCCTGGCAATTAGTATAGAAGCACTGTTTCCCACTGTTTCTGAGGCTAATTCTTGAACCGTAAGTCATAGACGCTAGATCTTGGCGGCATTCGTCTCAGCGCCTGGCAATTAGTATAGAAGCACTGTCTTTGACTTCTCTGGATGTTTCCCAGGCGAGCTATTGACAAGTAAATCCTAGACGCTCGATCTTGGTTATTTTCGCTTTCGCGGCTGGCAGCAAAGTTCAGAACCATGTTTCTGTGAATAACTTTTGAACCGTAAGTCACAGACGCTCGCTCTTGGCTGCATTCGTTGCAGCTCGTGGCAGCCAGTCTAAAAAACACTATCTTGGACTTCTCTGGATGTTTCCCAGGCGAGCTATTGGCAGCATGTTCAGAACCACTGTTTCTGAAGCTAATTCTTGAACCGTGTCATAGACGCTCGATCTTGGCGGCATTCGTCTCAGCGCCTGGCAATTAGTATAGAAGCACTGTTTCCCACTGTTTCTGAGGCTAATTCTTGAACCGTAAGTCATAGACGCTAGATCTTGGCGGCATTCGTCTCAGCGCCTGGCAATTAGTATAGAAGCACTGTCTTTGACTTCTCTGGATGTTTCGCAGGCGAGCTTTTGACAAGTAAATCCTAGACGCTCGATCTTGGTTATTTTCGCTTTCGCGGCTGGCAGCAAAGTTCAGAACCATGTTTCTGTGAATAACTTTTGAACCGTAAGTCACAGACGCTCGCTCTTGGCTGCATTCGTTTCAGCTCGTGGCAGCCAGTCTAAAAAACACAATCTTGGACTTCTCTGGATGTTTCCCAGGCGAGCTATTGGCAGCATGTTCAGAACCACTGTTTCTGAGGCTAATTCTTGAACCGTAAGTCATAGACGCTCGCACTTGGCGGCATTCGTCTCAGCCCCTGGCAATTAGTATAGAAGCACAGTTTCCCACTGTTTCTGAGGCTAATTCTTGAACCGTAAGTCATAGACGCTAGATCTTGGCGGCATTCGTCTCAGCGCCTGGCAATTAGTATAGAAGCACTGTCTTTGACTTCTCTGGATGTTTCCCAGGCGAGCTATTGACAAGTAAATCCTAGACGCTCGATCTTGGTTATTTTCGCTTTCGCGGCTGGCAGCAAAGTTCAGAACCATGTTTCTGTGAATAACTCTTGAACCGTAAGTCACAGACGCTCGCTCTTGGCTGCATTCGTTTCAGCTCGTGGCAGCCAGTCTAAAAAACACTATCTTGGACTTCTCTGGATGTTTCCCAGGCGAGCTATTGGCAGCATGTTCAGAACCACTGTTTCTGAGGCTAATTCTTGAACCGTAAGTCTTAGACGCTCGATCTTGGCGGCATTCGTCTCAGCGCCTGGCAATTAGTATAGAAGCACTGTTTCCCACTGTTTCTGAGGCTAATTCTTGAACCGTAAGTCATAGACGCTAGATCTTGGCGGCATTCGTCTCAGCGCCTGGCAATTAGTATAGAAGCACTGTCTTTGACTTCTCTGGATGTTTCCCAGGCGAGCTATTGACAAGTAAATCCTAGACGCTCGATCTTGGTTATTTTCGCTTTCGCGGCTGGCAGCAAAGTTCAGAACCATGTTTCTGTGAATAACTCTTGAACCGTAAGTCACAGACGCTCGCTCTTGGCTGCATTCGTTTCAGCTCGTGGCAGCCAGTCTAAAAAACACAATCTTGGACTTCTCTGGATGTTTCCCAGACGAGCTATTGGCAGCATGTTCAGAACCACTGTTTCTGAGGCTAATTCTTGAACCGTAAGTCATAGACGCTCGCACTTGGCGGCATTCGTCTCAGCCCCTGGCAATTAGTATAGAAGCACTGTTTCCCACTGTTTCTGAGGCTAATTCTTGAACCGTAAGTCATAGACGCTAGATCTTGGCGGCATTCGTCTCAGCGCCTGGCAATTAGTATAGAAGCACTGTCTTTGACTTCTCTGGATGTTTCCCAGGCGAGCTATTGACAAGTAAATCCTAGACGCTCGATCTTGGTTATTTTCGCTTTCGCGGCTGGCAGCAAAGTTCAGAACCATGTTTCCGTGAATAACTTTTGAACCGTAAGTCACAGACGCTCGCTCTTGGCTGCATTCGTTGCAGCTCGTGGCAGCCAGTCTAAAAAACACTATCTTGGACTTCTCTGGATGTTTCCCAGGCGAGCTATTGGCAGCATGTTCAGAACCACTGTTTCTGAAGCTAATTCTTGAACCGTGTCATAGACGCTCGATCTTGGCGGCATTCGTCTCAGCGCCTGGCAATTAGTATAGAAGCACTGTTTCCCACTGTTTCTGAGGCTAATTCTTGAACCGTAAGTCATAGACGCTAGATCTTGGCGGCATTCGTCTCAGCGCCTGGCAATTAGTATAGAAGCACTGTCTTTGACTTCTCTGGATGTTTCCCAGGCGAGCTATTGACAAGTAAATCCTAGACGCTCGATCTTGGTTATTTTCGCTTTCGCGGCTGGCAGCAAAGTTCAGAACCATGTTTCTGTGAATAACTCTTGAACCGTAAGTCACAGACGCTCGCTCTTGGCTGCATTCGTTTCAGCTCGTGGCAGCCAGTCTAAAAAACACTAACTTGGACTTCTCTGGATATTTCCCAGGCGAGCTATTGGCAGCATGTTCAGAACCACTGTTTCTGAGGCTAATTCTTGAACCGTAAGTCTTAGACGCTAGATCTTGGCGGCATTCGTCTCAGCGCCTGGCAATTAGTATAGAAGCACTGTTTCCCACTGTTTCTGAGGCTAATTCTTGAACCGTAAGTCATAGACGCTAGATCTTGGCGGCATTCGTCTCAGCGCCTGGCAATTAGTATAGAAGCACTGTCTTTGACTTCTCTGGATGTTTCCCAGGCGAGCTATTGACAAGTAAATCCTAGACGCTCGATCTTGGTTATTTTCGCTTTCGCGGCTGGCAGCAAAGTTCAGAACCATGTTTCTGTGAATAACTCTTGAACCGTAAGTCACAGACGCTCGCTCTTGGCTGCATTCGTTGCAGCTCGTGGCAGCCAGTCTAAAAAACACAATCTTGGACTTCTCTGGATGTTTCCCAGACGAGCTATTGGCAGCATGTTCAGAACCACTGTTTCTGAGGCTAATTCTTGAACCGTAAGTCATAGACGCTCGCACTTGGCGGCATTCGTCTCAGCCCCTGGCAATTAGTATAGAAGCACTGTTTCCCACTGTTTCTGAGGCTAATTCTTGAACCGTAAGTCATAGACGCTAGATCTTGGCGGCATTCGTCTCAGCGCCTGGCAATTAGTATAGAAGCACTGTCTTTGACTTCTCTGGATGTTTCCCAGGCGAGCTATTGACAAGTAAATCCTAGACGCTCGATCTTGGTTATTTTCGCTTTCGCGGCTGGCAGCAAAGTTCAGAACCATGTTTCTGTGAATAACTCTTGAACCGTAAGTCACAGACGCTCGCTCTTGGCTGCATTCGTTGCAGCTCGTGGCAGCCAGTCTAAAAAACACTATCTTGGACTTCTCTGGATGTTTCCCAGGCGAGCTATTGGCAGCATGTTCAGAACCACTGTTTCTGAAGCTAATTCTTGAACCGTGTCATAGACGCTCGATCTTGGCGGCATTCGTCTCAGCGCCTGGCAATTAGTATAGAAGCACTGTTTCCCACTGTTTCTGAGGCTAATTCTTGAACCGTAAGTCATAGACGCTAGATCTTGGCGGCATTCGTCTCAGCGCCTGGCAGTTGGTATAGAAGCACTGTCTTTGACTTCTCTGGATGTTTCCCAGGCGAGCTTTTGACAAGTAAATCCTAGACGCTCGATCTTGGTTATTTTCGCTTTCGCGGCTGGCAGCAAAGTTCAGAACCATGTTTCTGTGAATAACTTTTGAACCGTAAGTCACAGACGCTCGCTCTTGGCTGCATTCGTTTCAGCTCGTGGCAGCCAGTCTAAAAAACACAATCTTGGACTTCTCTGGATGTTTCCCAGGCGAGCTATTGGCAGCATGTTCAGAACCACTGTTTCTGAGGCTAATTCTTGAACCGTAAGTCATAGACGCTAGATCTTGGCGGCATTCGTCTCAGCGCCTGGCAATTAGTATAGAAGCACTGTCTTTGACTTCTCTGGATGTTTCCCAGGCGAGCTATTGACAAGTAAATCCTAGACGCTCGATCTTGGTTATTTTCGCTTTCGCGGCTGGCAGCAAAGTTCAGAACCATGTTTCTGTGAATGACTCTTGAACCGTAAGTCACAGACGCTCTCTCTTGGCTGCATTCGTTTCAGCTCGTGGCAGCCAGTCTAAAAAACACTAACTTGGACTTCTCTGGATATTTCCCAGGCGAGCTATTGGCAGCATGTTCAGAACCACTGTTTCTGAGGCTAATTCTTGAACCGTAAGTCTTAGACGCTCGATCTTGGCGGCATTCGTCTCAGCGCCTGGCAATTAGTATAGAAGCACTGTTTCCCACTGTTTCTGAGGCTAATTCTTGAACCGTAAGTCATAGACGCTAGATCTTGGCGGCATTCGTCTCAGCGCCTGGCAATTAGTATAGAAGCACTGTCTTTGACTTCTCTGGATGTTTCCCAGGCGAGCTATTGACAAGTAAATCCTAGACGCTCGATCTTGGTTATTTTCGCTTTCGCGGCTGGCAGCAAAGTTCAGAACCATGTTTCTGTGAATAACTCTTGAACCGTAAGTCACAGACGCTCGCTCTTGGCTGCATTCGTTTCAGCTCGTGGCAGCCAGTCTAAAAAACACTAACTTGGACTTCTCTGGATATTTCCCAGGCGAGCTATTGGCAGCATGTTCAGAACCACTGTTTCTGAGGCTAATTCTTGAACCGTAAGTCTTAGACGCTAGATCTTGGCGGCATTCGTCTCAGCGCCTGGCAATTAGTATAGAAGCACTGTTTCCCACTGTTTCTGAGGCTAATTCTTGAACCGTAAGTCATAGACGCTAGATCTTGGCGGCATTCGTCTCAGCGCCTGGCAATTAGTATAGAAGCACTGTCTTTGACTTCTCTGGATGTTTCCCAGGCGAGCTATTGACAAGTAAATCCTAGACGCTCGATCTTGGTTATTTTCGCTTTCGCGGCTGGCAGCAAAGTTCAGAACCATGTTTCTGTGAATAACTCTTGAACCGTACGTCACAGACGCTCGCTCTTGGCTGCATTCGTTTCAGCTCGTGGCAGCCAGTCTAAAAAACACAATCTTGGACTTCTCTGGATGTTTCCCAGACGAGCTATTGGCAGCATGTTCAGAACCACTGTTTCTGAGGCTAATTCTTGAACCGTAAGTCATAGACGCTCGCACTTGGCGGCATTCGTCTCAGCCCCTGGCAATTAGTATAGAAGCACTGTTTCCCACTGTTTCTGAGGCTAATTCTTGAACCGTAAGTCATAGACGCTAGATCTTGGCGGCATTCGTCTCAGCGCCTGGCAATTAGTATAGAAGCACTGTCTTTGACTTCTCTGGATGTTTCCCAGGCGAGCTATTGACAAGTAAATCCTAGACGCTCGATCTTGGTTATTTTCACTTTCGCGGCTGGCAGCAAAGTTCAGAACCATGTTTCTGTGAATAACTCTTGAACCGTAAGTCACAGACGCTCGCTCTTGGCTGCATTCGTTGCAGCTCGTGGCAGCCAGTCTAAAAAACACTATCTTGGACTTCTCTGGATGTTTCCCAGGCGAGCTATTGGCAGCATGTTCAGAACCACTGTTTCTGAAGCTAATTCTTGAACCGTGTCATAGACGCTCGATCTTGGCGGCATTCGTCTCAGCGCCTGGCAATTAGTATAGAAGCACTGTTTCCCACTGTTTCTGAGGCTAATTCTTGAACCGTAAGTCATAGACGCTAGATCTTGGCGGCATTCGTCTCAGCGCCTGGCAGTTAGTATAGAAGCACTGTCTTTGACTTCTCTGGATGTTTCCCAGGCGAGCTTTTGACAAGTAAATCCTAGACGCTCGATCTTGGTTATTTTCGCTTTCGCGGCTGGCAGCAAAGTTCAGAACCATGTTTCTGTGAATAACTTTTGAACCGTAAGTCACAGACGCTCGCTCTTGGCTGCATTCGTTTCAGCTCGTGGCAGCCAGTCTAAAAAACACAATCTTGGACTTCTCTGGATGTTTCCCAGGCGAGCTATTGGCAGCATGTTCAGAACCACTGTTTCTGAGGCTAATTCTTGAACCGTAAGTCATAGACGCTAGATCTTGGCGGCATTCGTCTCAGCGCCTGGCAATTAGTATAGAAGCACTGTCTTTGACTTCTCTGGATGTTTCCCAGGCGAGCTATTGACAAGTAAATCCTAGACGCTCGATCTTGGTTATTTTCGCTTTCGCGGCTGGCAGCAAAGTTCAGAACCATGTTTCTGTGAATAACTTTTGAACCGTAAGTCACAGACGCTCGCTCTTGGCTGCATTCGTTTCAGCTCGTGGCAGCCAGTCTAAAAAACACTATCTTGGACTTCTCTGGATGTTTCCCAGGCGAGCTATTGGCAGCATGTTCAGAACCACTGTTTCTGAGGCTAATTCTTGAACCGTAAGTCTTAGACGCTCGATCTTGGCGGCATTCGTCTCAGCGCCTGGCAATTAGTATAGAAGCACTGTTTCCCACTGTTTCTGAGGCTAATTCTTGAACCGTAAGTCATAGACGCTAGATCTTGGCGGCATTCGTCTCAGCGCCTGGCAATTAGTATAGAAGCACTGTCTTTGACTTCTCTGGATGTTTCCCAGGCGAGCTATTGACAAGTAAATCCTAGACGCTCGATCTTGGTTATTTTCGCTTTCGCGGCTGGCAGCAAAGTTCAGAACCATGTTTCTGTGAATGACTCTTGAACCGTAAGTCACAGACGCTCGCTCTTGGCTGCATTCGTTTCAGCTCGTGGCAGCCAGTCTAAAAAACACTAACTTGGACTTCTCTGGATATTTCCCAGGCGAGCTATTGGCAGCATGTTCAGAACCACTGTTTCTGAGGCTAATTCTTGAACCGTAAGTCTTAGACGCTAGATCTTGGCGGCATTCGTCTCAGCGCCTGGCAATTAGTATAGAAGCACTGTTTCCCAATGTTTCTGAGGCTAATTCTTGAACCGTAAGTCATAGACGCTAGATCTTGGCGGCATTCGTCTCAGCGCCTGGCAATTAGTATAGAAGCACTGTCTTTGACTTCTCTGGATGTTTCCCAGGCGAGCTATTGACAAGTAAATCCTAGACGCTCGATCTTGGTTATTTTCGCTTTCGCGGCTGGCAGCAAAGTTCAGAACCATGTTTCTGTGAATAACTCTTGAACCGTACGTCACAGACGCTCGCTCTTGGCTGCATTCGTTTAAGCTCGTGGCAGCCAGTCTAAAAAACACAATCTTGGACTTCTCTGGATGTTTCCCAGACGAGCTATTGGCAGCATGTTCAGAACCACTGTTTCTGAGGCTAATTCTTGAACCGTAAGTCATAGACGCTCGCACTTGGCGGCATTCGTCTCAGCCCCTGGCAATTAGTATAGAAGCACTGTTTCCCACTGTTTCTGAGGCTAATTCTTGAACCGTAAGTCATAGACGCTAGATCTTGGCGGCATTCGTCTCAGCGCCTGGCAATTAGTATAGAAGCACTGTCTTTGACTTCTCTGGATGTTTACCAGGCGAGCTATTGACAAGTAAATCCTAGACGCTCGATCTTGGTTATTTTCGCTTTCGCGGCTGGCAGCAAAGTTCAGAACCATGTTTCTGTGAATAACTCTTGAACCGTAAGTCACAGACGCTCGCTCTTGGCTGCATTCGTTGCAGCTCGTGGCAGCCAGTCTAAAAAACACTATCTTGGACTTCTCTGGATGTTTCCCAGGCGAGCTATTGGCAGCATGTTCAGAACCACTGTTTCTGAAGCTAATTCTTGAACCGTGTCATAGACGCTCGATCTTGGCGGCATTCGTCTCAGCGCCTGGCAATTAGTATAGAAGCACTGTTTCCCACTGTTTCTGAGGCTAATTCTTGAACCGTAAGTCATAGACGCTAGATCTTGGCGGCATTCGTCTCAGCGCCTGGCAATTAGTATAGAAGCACTGTCTTTGACTTCTCTGGATGTTTCCCAGGCGAGCTATTGACAAGTAAATCCTAGACGCTCGATCTTGGTTATTTTCGCTTTCGCGGCTGGCAGCAAAGTTCAGAACCATGTTTCTGTGAATAACTTTTGAACCGTAAGTCACAGACGCTCGCTCTTGGCTGCATTCGTTTCAGCTCGTGGCAGCCAGTCTAAAAAACACAATCTTGGACTTCTCTGGATGTTTCCCAGGCGAGCTATTGGCAGCATGTTCAGAACCACTGTTTCTGAGGCTAATTCTTGAACCGTAAGTCATAGACGCTCGCACTTGGCGGCATTCGTCTCAGCCCCTGGCAATTAGTATAGAAGCACAGTTTCCCACTGTTTCTGAGGCTAATTCTTGAACCGTAAGTCATAGACGCTAGATCTTGGCGGCATTCGTCTCAGCGCCTGGCAATTAGTATAGAAGCACTGTCTTTGACTTCTCTGGATGTTTCCCAGGCGAGCTATTGACAAGTAAATCCTAGACGCTCGATCTTGGTTATTTTCGCTTTCGCGGCTGGCAGCAAAGTTCAGAACCATGTTTCTGTGAATAACTTTTGAACCGTAAGTCACAGACGCTCGCTCTTGGCTGCATTCGTTTCAGCTCGTGGCAGCCAGTCTAAAAAACACAATCTTGGACTTCTCTGGATGTTTCCCAGGCGAGCTATTGGCAGCATGTTCAGAACCACTGTTTCTGAGGCTAATTCTTGAACCGTAAGTCATAGACGCTCGCACTTGGCGGCATTCGTCTCAGCCCCTGGCAATTAGTATAGAAGCACAGTTTCCCACTGTTTCTGAGGCTAATTCTTGAACCGTAAGTCATAGACGCTAGATCTTGGCGGCATTCGTCTCAGCGCCTGGCAATTAGTATAGAAGCACTGTCTTTGACTTCTCTGGATGTTTCCCAGGCGAGCTATTGACAAGTAAATCCTAGACGCTCGATCTTGGTTATTTTCGCTTTCGCGGCTGGCAGCAAAGTTCAGAACCATGTTTCTGTGAATAACTCTTGAACCGTAAGTCACAGACGCTCGCTCTTGGCTGCATTCGTTTCAGCTCGTGGCAGCCAGTCTAAAAAACACTATCTTGGACTTCTCTGGATGTTTCCCAGGCGAGCTATTGGCAGCATGTTCAGAACCACTGTTTCTGAGGCTAATTCTTGAACCGTAAGTCTTAGACGCTCGATCTTGGCGGCATTCGTCTCAGCGCCTGGCAATTAGTATAGAAGCACTGTTTCCCACTGTTTCTGAGGCTAATTCTTGAACCGTAAGTCATAGACGCTAGATCTTGGCGGCATTCGTCTCAGCGCCTGGCAATTAGTATAGAAGCACTGTCTTTGACTTCTCTGGATGTTTCCCAGGCGAGCTATTGACAAGTAAATCCTAGACGCTCGATCTTGGTTATTTTCGCTTTCGCGGCTGGCAGCAAAGTTCAGAACCATGTTTCTGTGAATAACTCTTGAACCGTACGTCACAGACGCTCGCTCTTGGCTGCATTCGTTTCAGCTCGTGGCAGCCAGTCTAAAAAACACAATCTTGGACTTCTCTGGATGTTTCCCAGACGAGCTATTGGCAGCATGTTCAGAACCACTGTTTCTGAGGCTAATTCTTGAACCGTAAGTCATAGACGCTCGCACTTGGCGGCATTCGTCTCAGCCCCTGGCAATTAGTATAGAAGCACTGTTTCCCACTGTTTCTGAGGCTAATTCTTGAACCGTAAGTCATAGACGCTAGATCTTGGCGGCATTCGTCTCAGCGCCTGGCAATTAGTATAGAAGCACTGTCTTTGACTTCTCTGGATGTTTCCCAGGCGAGCTATTGACAAGTAAATCCTAGACGCTCGATCTTGGTTATTTTCGCTTTCGCGGCTGGCAGCAAAGTTCAGAACCATGTTTCTGTGAATAACTCTTGAACCGTACGTCACAGACGCTCGCTCTTGGCTGCATTCGTTTCAGCTCGTGGCAGCCAGTCTAAAAAACACAATCTTGGACTTCTCTGGATGTTTCCCAGACGAGCTATTGGCAGCATGTTCAGAACCACTGTTTCTGAGGCTAATTCTTGAACCGTAAGTCATAGACGCTCGCACTTGGCGGCATTCGTCTCAGCCCCTGGCAATTAGTATAGAAGCACTGTTTCCCACTGTTTCTGAGGCTAATTCTTGAACCGTAAGTCATAGACGCTAGATCTTGGCGGCATTCGTCTCAGCGCCTGGCAATTAGTATAGAAGCACTGTCTTTGACTTCTCTGGATGTTTCCCAGGCGAGCTATTGACAAGTAAATCCTAGACGCTCGATCTTGGTTATTTTCGCTTTCGCGGCTGGCAGCAAAGTTCAGAACCATGTTTCCGTGAATAACTTTTGAACCGTAAGTCACAGACGCTCGCTCTTGGCTGCATTCGTTGCAGCTCGTGGCAGCCAGTCTAAAAAACACTATCTTGGACTTCTCTGGATGTTTCCCAGGCGAGCTATTGGCAGCATGTTCAGAACCACTGTTTCTGAAGCTAATTCTTGAACCGTGTCATAGACGCTCGATCTTGGCGGCATTCGTCTCAGCGCCTGGCAATTAGTATAGAAGCACTGTTTCCCACTGTTTCTGAGGCTAATTCTTGAACCGTAAGTCATAGACGCTAGATCTTGGCGGCATTCGTCTCAGCGCCTGGCAGTTAGTATAGAAGCACTGTCTTTGACTTCTCTGGATGTTTCCCAGGCGAGCTTTTGACAAGTAAATCCTAGACGCTCGATCTTGGTTATTTTCGCTTTCGCGGCTGGCAGCAAAGTTCAGAACCATGTTTCTGTGAATAACCTTTGAACCGTAAGTCACAGACGCTCGCTCTTGGCTGCATTCGTTTCAGCTCGTGGCAGCCAGTCTAAAAAACACAATCTTGGACTTCTCTGGATGTTTCCCAGGCGAGCTATTGGCAGCATGTTCAGAACCACTGTTTCTGAGGCTAATTCTTGAACCGTAAGTCATAGACGCTAGATCTTGGCGACATTCGTCTCAGCGCCTGGCAATTAGTATAGAAGCACTGTCTTTGACTTCTCTGGATGTTTCCCAGGCGAGCTATTGACAAGTAAATCCTAGACGCTCGATCTTGGTTATTTTCGCTTTCGCGGCTGGCAGCAAAGTTCAGAACCATGTTTCTGTGAATAACTCTTGAACCGTAAGTCACAGACGCTCGCTCTTGGCTGCATTCGTTTCAGCTCGTGGCAGCCAGTCTAAAAAACACTATCTTGGACTTCTCTGGATGTTTCCCAGGCGAGCTATTGGCAGCATGTTCAGAACCACTGTTTCTGAGGCTAATTCTTGAACCGTAAGTCTTAGACGCTCGATCTTGGCGGCATTCGTCTCAGCGCCTGGCAATTAGTATAGAAGCACTGTTTCCCACTGTTTCTGAGGCTAATTCTTGAACCGTAAGTCATAGACGCTAGATCTTGGCGGCATTCGTCTCAGCGCCTGGCAATTAGTATAGAAGCACTGTCTTTGACTTCTCTGGATGTTTCCCAGGCGAGCTATTGACAAGTAAATCCTAGACGCTCGATCTTGGTTATTTTCGCTTTCGCGGCTGGCAGCAAAGTTCAGAACCATGTTTCTGTGAATAACTCTTGAACCGTAAGTCACAGACGCTCGCTCTTGGCTGCATTCGTTTCAGCTCGTGGCAGCCAGTCTAAAAAACACTAACTTGGACTTCTCTGGATATTTCCCAGGCGAGCTATTGGCAGCATGTTCAGAACCACTGTTTCTGAGGCTAATTCTTGAACCGTAAGTCTTAGACGCTAGATCTTGGCGGCATTCGTCTCAGCGCCTGGCAATTAGTATAGAAGCACTGTTTCCCACTGTTTCTGAGGCTAATTCTTGAACCGTAAGTCATAGACGCTAGATCTTGGCGGCATTCGTCTCAGCGCCTGGCAATTAGTATAGAAGCACTGTCTTTGACTTCTCTGGATGTTTCCCAGGCGAGCTATTGACAAGTAAATCCTAGACGCTCGATCTTGGTTATTTTCGCTTTCGCGGCTGGCAGCAAAGTTCAGAACCATGTTTCTGTGAATAACTCTTGAACCGTACGTCACAGACGCTCGCTCTTGGCTGCATTCGTTTCAGCTCGTGGCAGCCAGTCTAAAAAACACAATCTTGGACTTCTCTGGATGTTTCCCAGACGAGCTATTGGCAGCATGTTCAGAACCACTGTTTCTGAGGCTAATTCTTGAACCGTAAGTCATAGACGCTCGCACTTGGCGGCATTCGTCTCAGCCCCTGGCAATTAGTATAGAAGCACTGTTTCCCACTGTTTCTGAGGCTAATTCTTGAACCGTAAGTCATAGACGCTAGATCTTGGCGGCATTCGTCTCAGCGCCTGGCAATTAGTATAGAAGCACTGTCTTTGACTTCTCTGGATGTTTCCCAGGCGAGCTATTGACAAGTAAATCCTAGACGCTCGATCTTGGTTATTTTCGCTTTCGCGGCTGGCAGCAAAGTTCAGAACCATGTTTCTGTGAATAACTCTTGAACCGTAAGTCACAGACGCTCGCTCTTGGCTGCATTCGTTGCAGCTCGTGGCAGCCAGTCTAAAAAACACTATCTTGGACTTCTCTGGATGTTTCCCAGGCGAGCTATTGGCAGCATGTTCAGAACCACTGTTTCTGAAGCTAATTCTTGAACCGTGTCATAGACGCTCGATCTTGGCGGCATTCGTCTCAGCGCCTGGCAATTAGTATAGAAGCACTGTTTCCCACTGTTTCTGAGGCTAATTCTTGAACCGTAAGTCATAGACGCTAGATCTTGGCGGCATTCGTCTCAGCGCCTGGCAATTAGTATAGAAGCACTGTTTCCCACTGTTTCTGAGGCTAATTCTTGAACCGTAAGTCATAGACGCTAGATCTTGGCGGCATTCGTCTCAGCGCCTGGCAATTAGTATAGAAGCACTGTCTTTGACTTCTCTGGATGTTTCCCAGGCGAGCTATTGACAAGTAAATCCTAGACGCTCGATCTTGGTTATTTTCGCTTTCGCGGCTGGCAGCAAAGTTCAGAACCATGTTTCTGTGAATAACTCTTGAACCGTAAGTCACAGACGCTCGCTCTTGGCTGCATTCGTTTCAGCTCGTGGCAGCCAGTCTAAAAAACACTAACTTGGACTTCTCTGGATATTTCCCAGGCGAGCTATTGGCAGCATGTTCAGAACCACTGTTTCTGAGGCTAATTCTTGAACCGTAAGTCTTAGACGCTAGATCTTGGCGGCATTCGTCTCAGCGCCTGGCAATTAGTATAGAAGCACTGTTTCCCACTGTTTCTGAGGCTAATTCTTGAACCGTAAGTCATAGACGCTAGATCTTGGCGGCATTCGTCTCAGCGCCTGGCAATTAGTATAGAAGCACTGTCTTTGACTTCTCTGGATGTTTCCCAGGCGAGCTATTGACAAGTAAATCCTAGACGCTCGATCTTGGTTATTTTCGCTTTCGCGGCTGGCAGCAAAGTTCAGAACCATGTTTCTGTGAATAACTCTTGAACCGTACGTCACAGACGCTCGCTCTTGGCTGCATTCGTTTCAGCTCGTGGCAGCCAGTCTAAAAAACACAATCTTGGACTTCTCTGGATGTTTCCCAGACGAGCTATTGGCAGCATGTTCAGAACCACTGTTTCTGAGGCTAATTCTTGAACCGTAAGTCATAGACGCTCGCACTTGGCGGCATTCGTCTCAGCCCCTGGCAATTAGTATAGAAGCACTGTTTCCCACTGTTTCTGAGGCTAATTCTTGAACCGTAAGTCATAGACGCTAGATCTTGGCGGCATTCGTCTCAGCGCCTGGCAATTAGTATAGAAGCACTGTCTTTGACTTCTCTGGATGTTTCCCAGGCGAGCTATTGACAAGTAAATCCTAGACGCTCGATCTTGGTTATTTTTACTTTCGCGGCTGGCAGCAAAGTTCAGAACCATGTTTCTGTGAATAACTCTTGAACCGTAAGTCACAGACGCTCGCTCTTGGCTGCATTCGTTGCAGCTCGTGGCAGCCAGTCTAAAAAACACTATCTTGGACTTCTCTGGATGTTTCCCAGGCGAGCTATTGGCAGCATGTTCAGAACCACTGTTTCTGAAGCTAATTCTTGAACCGTGTCATAGACGCTCGATCTTGGCGGCATTCGTCTCAGCGCCTGGCAATTAGTATAGAAGCACTGTTTCCCACTGTTTCTGAGGCTAATTCTTGAACCGTAAGTCATAGACGCTAGATCTTGGCGGCATTCGTCTCAGCGCCTGGCAGTTAGTATAGAAGCACTGTCTTTGACTTCTCTGGATGTTTCCCAGGCGAGCTTTTGACAAGTAAATCCTAGACGCTCGATCTTGGTTATTTTCGCTTTCGCGGCTGGCAGCAAAGTTCAGAACCATGTTTCTGTGAATAACTTTTGAACCGTAAGTCACAGACGCTCGCTCTTGGCTGCATTCGTTTCAGCTCGTGGCAGCCAGTCTAAAAAACACAATCTTGGACTTCTCTGGATGTTTCCCAGGCGAGCTATTGGCAGCATGTTCAGAACCACTGTTTCTGAGGCTAATTCTTGAACCGTAAGTCATAGACGCTAGATCTTGGCGGCATTCGTCTCAGCGCCTGGCAATTAGTATAGAAGCACTGTCTTTGACTTCTCTGGATGTTTCCCAGGCGAGCTATTGACAAGTAAATCCTAGACGCTCGATCTTGGTTATTTTCGCTTTCGCGGCTGGCAGCAAAGTTCAGAACCATGTTTCTGTGAATAACTTTTGAACCGTAAGTCACAGACGCTCGCTCTTGGCTGCATTCGTTTCAGCTCGTGGCAGCCAGTCTAAAAAACACTATCTTGGACTTCTCTGGATGTTTCCCAGGCGAGCTATTGGCAGCATGTTCAGAACCACTGTTTCTGAGGCTAATTCTTGAACCGTAAGTCTTAGACGCTCGATCTTGGCGGCATTCGTCTCAGCGCCTGGCAATTAGTATAGAAGCACTGTTTCCCACTGTTTCTGAGGCTAATTCTTGAACCGTAAGTCATAGACGCTAGATCTTGGCGGCATTCGTCTCAGCGCCTGGCAATTAGTATAGAAGCACTGTCTTTGACTTCTCTGGATGTTTCCCAGGCGAGCTATTGACAAGTAAATCCTAGACGCTCGATCTTGGTTATTTTCGCTTTCGCGGCTGGCAGCAAAGTTCAGAACCATGTTTCTGTGAATGACTCTTGAACCGTAAGTCACAGACGCTCGCTCTTGGCTGCATTCGTTTCAGCTCGTGGCAGCCAGTCTAAAAAACACTAACTTGGACTTCTCTGGATATTTCCCAGGCGAGCTATTGGCAGCATGTTCAGAACCACTGTTTCTGAGGCTAATTCTTGAACCGTAAGTCTTAGACGCTAGATCTTGGCGGCATTCGTCTCAGCGCCTGGCAATTAGTATAGAAGCACTGTTTCCCACTGTTTCTGAGGCTAATTCTTGAACCGTAAGTCATAGACGCTAGATCTTGGCGGCATTCGTCTCAGCGCCTGGCAATTAGTATAGAAGCACTGTCTTTGACTTCTCTGGATGTTTCCCAGGCGAGCTATTGACAAGTAAATCCTAGACGCTCGATCTTGGTTATTTTCGCTTTCGCGGCTGGCAGCAAAGTTCAGAACCATGTTTCTGTGAATAACTCTTGAACCGTACGTCACAGACGCTCGCTCTTGGCTGCATTCGTTTAAGCTCGTGGCAGCCAGTCTAAAAAACACAATCTTGGACTTCTCTGGATGTTTCCCAGACGAGCTATTGGCAGCATGTTCAGAACCACTGTTTCTGAGGCTAATTCTTGAACCGTAAGTCATAGACGCTCGCACTTGGCGGCATTCGTCTCAGCCCCTGGCAATTAGTATAGAAGCACTGTTTCCCACTGTTTCTGAGGCTAATTCTTGAACCGTAAGTCATAGACGCTAGATCTTGGCGGCATTCGTCTCAGCGCCTGGCAATTAGTATAGAAGCACTGTCTTTGACTTCTCTGGATGTTTCCCAGGCGAGCTATTGACAAGTAAATCCTAGACGCTCGATCTTGGTTATTTTCGCTTTCGCGGCTGGCAGCAAAGTTCAGAACCATGTTTCTGTGAATAACTCTTGAACCGTAAGTCACAGACGCTCGCTCTTGGCTGCATTCGTTGCAGCTCGTGGCAGCCAGTCTAAAAAACACTATCTTGGACTTCTCTGGATGTTTCCCAGGCGAGCTATTGGCAGCATGTTCAGAACCACTGTTTCTGAAGCTAATTCTTGAACCGTGTCATAGACGCTCGATCTTGGCGGCATTCGTCTCAGCGCCTGGCAATTAGTATAGAAGCACTGTTTCCCACTGTTTCTGAGGCTAATTCTTGAACCGTAAGTCATAGACGCTAGATCTTGGCGGCATTCGTCTCAGCGCCTGGCAATTAGTATAGAAGCACTGTCTTTGACTTCTCTGGATGTTTCCCAGGCGAGCTATTGACAAGTAAATCCTAGACGCTCGATCTTGGTTATTTTCGCTTTCGCGGCTGGCAGCAAAGTTCAGAACCATGTTTCTGTGAATAACTTTTGAACCGTAAGTCACAGACGCTCGCTCTTGGCTGCATTCGTTTCAGCTCGTGGCAGCCAGTCTAAAAAACACAATCTTGGACTTCTCTGGATGTTTCCCAGGCGAGCTATTGGCAGCATGTTCAGAACCACTGTTTCTGAGGCTAATTCTTGAACCGTAAGTCATAGACGCTCGCACTTGGCGGCATTCGTCTCAGCCCCTGGCAATTAGTATAGAAGCACAGTTTCCCACTGTTTCTGAGGCTAATTCTTGAACCGTAAGTCATAGACGCTAGATCTTGGCGGCATTCGTCTCAGCGCCTGGCAATTAGTATAGAAGCACTGTCTTTGACTTCTCTGGATGTTTCCCAGGCGAGCTATTGACAAGTAAATCCTAGACGCTCGATCTTGGTTATTTTCGCTTTCGCGGCTGGCAGCAAAGTTCAGAACCATGTTTCTGTGAATAACTTTTGAACCGTAAGTCACAGACGCTCGCTCTTGGCTGCATTCGTTTCAGCTCGTGGCAGCCAGTCTAAAAAACACAATCTTGGACTTCTCTGGATGTTTCCCAGGCGAGCTATTGGCAGCATGTTCAGAACCACTGTTTCTGAGGCTAATTCTTGAACCGTAAGTCATAGACGCTCGCACTTGGCGGCATTCGTCTCAGCCCCTGGCAATTAGTATAGAAGCACAGTTTCCCACTGTTTCTGAGGCTAATTCTTGAACCGTAAGTCATAGACGCTAGATCTTGGCGGCATTCGTCTCAGCGCCTGGCAATTAGTATAGAAGCACTGTCTTTGACTTCTCTGGATGTTTCCCAGGCGAGCTATTGACAAGTAAATCCTAGACGCTCGATCTTGGTTATTTTCGCTTTCGCGGCTGGCAGCAAAGTTCAGAACCATGTTTCTGTGAATAACTCTTGAACCGTAAGTCACAGACGCTCGCTCTTGGCTGCATTCGTTTCAGCTCGTGGCAGCCAGTCTAAAAAACACTATCTTGGACTTCTCTGGATGTTTCCCAGGCGAGCTATTGGCAGCATGTTCAGAACCACTGTTTCTGAGGCTAATTCTTGAACCGTAAGTCTTAGACGCTCGATCTTGGCGGCATTCGTCTCAGCGCCTGGCAATTAGTATAGAAGCACTGTTTCCCACTGTTTCTGAGGCTAATTCTTGAACCGTAAGTCATAGACGCTAGATCTTGGCGGCATTCGTCTCAGCGCCTGGCAATTAGTATAGAAGCACTGTCTTTGACTTCTCTGGATGTTTCCCAGGCGAGCTATTGACAAGTAAATCCTAGACGCTCGATCTTGGTTATTTTCGCTTTCGCGGCTGGCAGCAAAGTTCAGAACCATGTTTCTGTGAATAACTTTTGAACCGTAAGTCACAGACGCTCGCTCTTGGCTGCATTCGTTTCAGCTCGTGGCAGCCAGTCTAAAAAACACAATCTTGGACTTCTCTGGATGTTTCCCAGGCGAGCTATTGGCAGCATGTTCAGAACCACTGTTTCTGAGGCTAATTCTTGAACCGTAAGTCATAGACGCTCGCACTTGGCGGCATTCGTCTCAGCCCCTGGCAATTAGTATAGAAGCACAGTTTCCCACTGTTTCTGAGGCTAATTCTTGAACCGTAAGTCATAGACGCTAGATCTTGGCGGCATTCGTCTCAGCGCCTGGCAATTAGTATAGAAGCACTGTCTTTGACTTCTCTGGATGTTTCCCAGGCGAGCTATTGACAAGTAAATCCTAGACGCTCGATCTTGGTTATTTTCGCTTTCGCGGCTGGCAGCAAAGTTCAGAACCATGTTTCTGTGAATAACTTTTGAACCGTAAGTCACAGACGCTCGCTCTTGGCTGCATTCGTTTCAGCTCGTGGCAGCCAGTCTAAAAAACACAATCTTGGACTTCTCTGGATGTTTCCCAGGCGAGCTATTGGCAGCATGTTCAGAACCACTGTTTCTGAGGCTAATTCTTGAACCGTAAGTCATAGACGCTCGCACTTGGCGGCATTCGTCTCAGCCCCTGGCAATTAGTATAGAAGCACAGTTTCCCACTGTTTCTGAGGCTAATTCTTGAACCGTAAGTCATAGACGCTAGATCTTGGCGGCATTCGTCTCAGCGCCTGGCAATTAGTATAGAAGCACTGTCTTTGACTTCTCTGGATGTTTCCCAGGCGAGCTATTGACAAGTAAATCCTAGACGCTCGATCTTGGTTATTTTCGCTTTCGCGGCTGGCAGCAAAGTTCAGAACCATGTTTCTGTGAATAACTCTTGAACCGTAAGTCACAGACGCTCGCTCTTGGCTGCATTCGTTTCAGCTCGTGGCAGCCAGTCTAAAAAACACTATCTTGGACTTCTCTGGATGTTTCCCAGGCGAGCTATTGGCAGCATGTTCAGAACCACTGTTTCTGAGGCTAATTCTTGAACCGTAAGTCTTAGACGCTCGATCTTGGCGGCATTCGTCTCAGCGCCTGGCAATTAGTATAGAAGCACTGTTTCCCACTGTTTCTGAGGCTAATTCTTGAACCGTAAGTCATAGACGCTAGATCTTGGCGGCATTCGTCTCAGCGCCTGGCAATTAGTATAGAAGCACTGTCTTTGACTTCTCTGGATGTTTCCCAGGCGAGCTATTGACAAGTAAATCCTAGACGCTCGATCTTGGTTATTTTCGCTTTCGCGGCTGGCAGCAAAGTTCAGAACCATGTTTCTGTGAATAACTCTTGAACCGTACGTCACAGACGCTCGCTCTTGGCTGCATTCGTTTCAGCTCGTGGCAGCCAGTCTAAAAAACACAATCTTGGACTTCTCTGGATGTTTCCCAGACGAGCTATTGGCAGCATGTTCAGAACCACTGTTTCTGAGGCTAATTCTTGAACCGTAAGTCATAGACGCTCGCACTTGGCGGCATTCGTCTCAGCCCCTGGCAATTAGTATAGAAGCACTGTTTCCCACTGTTTCTGAGGCTAATTCTTGAACCGTAAGTCATAGACGCTAGATCTTGGCGGCATTCGTCTCAGCGCCTGGCAATTAGTATAGAAGCACTGTCTTTGACTTCTCTGGATGTTTCCCAGGCGAGCTATTGACAAGTAAATCCTAGACGCTCGATCTTGGTTATTTTCGCTTTCGCGGCTGGCAGCAAAGTTCAGAACCATGTTTCTGTGAATAACTCTTGAACCGTAAGTCACAGACGCTCGCTCTTGGCTGCATTCGTTGCAGCTCGTGGCAGCCAGTCTAAAAAACACTATCTTGGACTTCTCTGGATGTTTCCCAGGCGAGCTATTGGCAGCATGTTCAGAACCACTGTTTCTGAAGCTAATTCTTGAACCGTGTCATAGACGCTCGATCTTGGCGGCATTCGTCTCAGCGCCTGGCAATTAGTATAGAAGCACTGTTTCCCACTGTTTCTGAGGCTAATTCTTGAACCGTAAGTCATAGACGCTAGATCTTGGCGGCATTCGTCTCAGCGCCTGGCAATTAGTATAGAAGCACTGTCTTTGACTTCTCTGGATGTTTCCCAGGCGAGCTATTGACAAGTAAATCCTAGACGCTCGATCTTGGTTATTTTCGCTTTCGCGGCTGGCAGCAAAGTTCAGAACCATGTTTCTGTGAATAACTTTTGAACCGTAAGTCACAGACGCTCGCTCTTGGCTGCATTCGTTTCAGCTCGTGGCAGCCAGTCTAAAAAACACAATCTTGGACTTCTCTGGATGTTTCCCAGGCGAGCTATTGGCAGCATGTTCAGAACCACTGTTTCTGAGGCTAATTCTTGAACCGTAAGTCATAGACGCTCGCACTTGGCGGCATTCGTCTCAGCCCCTGGCAATTAGTATAGAAGCACAGTTTCCCACTGTTTCTGAGGCTAATTCTTGAACCGTAAGTCATAGACGCTAGATCTTGGCGGCATTCGTCTCAGCGCCTGGCAATTAGTATAGAAGCACTGTCTTTGACTTCTCTGGATGTTTCCCAGGCGAGCTATTGACAAGTAAATCCTAGACGCTCGATCTTGGTTATTTTCGCTTTCGCGGCTGGCAGCAAAGTTCAGAACCATGTTTCTGTGAATAACTCTTGAACCGTAAGTCACAGACGCTCGCTCTTGGCTGCATTCGTTTCAGCTCGTGGCAGCCAGTCTAAAAAACACTATCTTGGACTTCTCTGGATGTTTCCCAGGCGAGCTATTGGCAGCATGTTCAGAACCACTGTTTCTGAGGCTAATTCTTGAACCGTAAGTCTTAGACGCTCGATCTTGGCGGCATTCGTCTCAGCGCCTGGCAATTAGTATAGAAGCACTGTTTCCCACTGTTTCTGAGGCTAATTCTTGAACCGTAAGTCATAGACGCTAGATCTTGGCGGCATTCGTCTCAGCGCCTGGCAATTAGTATAGAAGCACTGTCTTTGACTTCTCTGGATGTTTCCCAGGCGAGCTATTGACAAGTAAATCCTAGACGCTCGATCTTGGTTATTTTCGCTTTCGCGGCTGGCAGCAAAGTTCAGAACCATGTTTCTGTGAATAACTCTTGAACCGTACGTCACAGACGCTCGCTCTTGGCTGCATTCGTTTCAGCTCGTGGCAGCCAGTCTAAAAAACACAATCTTGGACTTCTCTGGATGTTTCCCAGACGAGCTATTGGCAGCATGTTCAGAACCACTGTTTCTGAGGCTAATTCTTGAACCGTAAGTCATAGACGCTCGCACTTGGCGGCATTCGTCTCAGCCCCTGGCAATTAGTATAGAAGCACTGTTTCCCACTGTTTCTGAGGCTAATTCTTGAACCGTAAGTCATAGACGCTAGATCTTGGCGGCATTCGTCTCAGCGCCTGGCAATTAGTATAGAAGCACTGTCTTTGACTTCTCTGGATGTTTCCCAGGCGAGCTATTGACAAGTAAATCCTAGACGCTCGATCTTGGTTATTTTCGCTTTCGCGGCTGGCAGCAAAGTTCAGAACCATGTTTCTGTGAATAACTCTTGAACCGTACGTCACAGACGCTCGCTCTTGGCTGCATTCGTTTCAGCTCGTGGCAGCCAGTCTAAAAAACACAATCTTGGACTTCTCTGGATGTTTCCCAGGCGAGCTATTGGCAGCATGTTCAGAACCACTGTTTCTGAGGCTAATTCTTGAACCGTAAGTCATAGACGCTCGCACTTGGCGGCATTCGTCTCAGCCCCCGGCAATTAGTATAGAAGCACTGTTTCCCACTGTTTCTGAGGCTAATTCTTGAACCGTAAGTCATAGACGCTAGATCTTGGCGGCATTCGTCTCAGCGCCTGGCAATTAGTATGGAAGCACTGTCTTTGACTTCTCTGGATGTTTCCCAGGCGAGCTATTGACAAGTAAATCCTAGACGCTCGATCTTGGTTATTTTCGCTTTCGCGGCTGGCAGCAAAGTTCAGAACGATGTTTCTGTGAATAACTCTTGAACCGTAAGTCACAGACGCTCGCTCTTGGCTGCATTCGTTTCAGCTCGTGGCAGACAGTTTAAAAAACACTATCTTGGACTTCTCTGGGTGTTTCCCAGGCGAGCTATTGGCAGCATGTTCAGAACCACTGTTTCTGAGGCTAATTCTTGAACCGTAAGTCTTAGACGCTCGATCTTGGCGGCATTCGTCTCAGCGCCTGGCAATTAGTATAGAAGCACTGTCTTTGACTTCTCTGGATGTTTCCCAGGCGAGCTTTTGACAAGTAAATCCTAGACGCTCGATCTTGGTTATTTTCGCTTTCGCGGCTGGCAGCAAAGTTCAGAACCATGTTTCTGTGAATAACTCTTGAACCGTAAGTCACAGACGCTCGCTCTTAGCTGCATTCGTTTCAGCTCGTGGCAGCCAGTCTAAAAAACACAATCTTGGACTTCTCTGGATGTTTCCCAGGCGAGCTATTGGCAGCATGTTCAGAACCACTGTTTCTGAGGCTAATTCTTGAACCGTAAGTCATAGACGCTCGATCTTGGTGGCATTCGTCTCAGCGCCTGGCAATTAGTATAGAAGCACTGTTTCCCACTGTTTCTGAGGCTAATACTTGAACCGTAAGTCATAGACGCTAGATCTTGGCGGCATTCGTCTCAGCGCCTGGCAATTAGTATAGAAGCACTGTCTTTGACTTCTCTGGATGTTTCCCAGGCGAGCTATTGACAAGTAAATCCTAGACGCTCGATCTTGGTTATTTTCGCTTTCGCGGCTGGCAGCAAAGTTCAGAACCATGTTTCTGTGAATAACTCTTGAACCGTAAGTCACAGACGCTCGCTCTTGGCTGCATTCGTTTCAGCTCGTGGCAGCCAGTCTAAAAAACACTATCTTGGACTTCTCTGGATGTTTCCCAGGCGAGCTATTGGCAGCATGTTCAGAACCACTGTTTCTGAGGCTAATTCTTGAACCGTAAGTCATAGACGCTCGCTCTTGGCGGCATTCGTCTCAGCGCCTGGCAATTAGTATAGAAGCACTGTCTTTGACTTCTCTGGATGTTTCCCAGGCGAGCTAATGACAAGTAAATCCTAGACGCTCGATCTTGGTTATTTTCGCTTTCGCGGCTGGCAGCAAAGTTCAGAACCATGTTTCTGTGAATAACTCTTGAACCGTACGTCACAGACGCTCGCTCTTGGCTGCATTCGTTTCAGCTCGTGGCAGCCAGTCTAAAAAACACAATCTTGGACTTCTCTGGATGTTTCCCAGGCGAGCTTTTGGCAGCATGTTCAGAACCACTGTTTCTGAGGCTAATTCTTGAACCGTAAGTCATAGACGCTCGCACTTGGCGGCATTCGTCTCAGCCCCTGGCAATTAGTATAGAAGCACTGTTTCCCACTGTTTCTGAGGCTAATTCTTGAACCGTAAGTCATAGACGCTAGATCTTGGCGGCATTCGTCTCAGCGCCTGGCAATTAGTATAGAAGCACTGTCTTTGACTTCTCTGGATGTTTCCCAGGCGAGCTATTGACAAGTAAATCCTAGACGCTCGATCTTGGTTATTTTCGCTTTCGCGGCTGGCAGCAAAGTTCAGAACCATGTTTCTGTGAATAACTCTTGAACCGTAAGTCACAGACGCTCGCTCTTGGCTGCATTCGTTTCAGCTCGTGGCAGCCAGTTTAAAAAACACTATCTTGGACTTCTCTGGATGTTTCCCAGGCGAGCTATTGGCAGCATGTTCAGAACCACTGTTTCTGAGGCTAATTCTTGAACCGTAAGTCTTAGACGCTCGATCTTGGCGGCATTCGTCTCAGCGCCTGGCAATTAGTATAGAAGCACTGTCTTTGACTTCTCTGGATGTTTCCCAGGCGAGCTTTTGACAAGTAAATCCTAGACGCTCGATCTTGGTTATTTTCGCTTTCGCGGCTGGCAGCAAAGTTCAGAACCATGTTTCTGTGAATAACTTTTGAACCGTAAGTCACAGACGCTCGCTCTTGGCTGCATTCGTTTCAGCTCGTGGCAGCCAGTCTAAAAAACACAATCTTGGACTTCTCTGGATGTTTCCCAGGCGAGCTATTGGCAGCATGTTCAGAACCACTGTTTCTGAGGCTAATTCTTGAACCGTAAGTCATAGACGCTCGCACTTGGCGGCATTCGTCTCAGCCCCTGGCAATTAGTATAGAAGCACAGTTTCCCACTGTTTCTGAGGCTAATTCTTGAACCGTAAGTCATAGACGCTAGATCTTGGCGGCATTCGTCTCAGCGCCTGGCAATTAGTATAGAAGCACTGTCTTTGACTTCTCTGGATGTTTCCCAGGCGAGCTTTTGACAAGTAAATCCTAGACGCTCGATCTTGGTTATTTTCGCTTTCGCGGCTGGCAGCAAAGTTCAGAACCATGTTTCTGTGAATAACTCTTGAACCGTAAGTCACAGACGCTCGCTCTTGGCTGCATTCGTTTCAGCTCGTGGCAGCCAGTCTAAAAAACACAATCTTGGACTTCTCTGGATGTTTCCCAGGCGAGCTATTGGCAGCATGTTCAGAACCACTGTTTCTGAGGCTTATTCTTGAACCGTAAGTCATAGACGCTCGATCTTGGTGGCATTCGTCTCAGCGCCTGGCAATTAGTATAGAAGCACTGTTTCCCACTGTTTCTGAGGCTAATACTTGAACCGTAAGTCATAGACGCTAGATCTTGGCGGCATTCGTCTCAGCGCCTGGCAATTAGTATAGAAGCACTGTCTTTGACTTCTCTGGATGTTTCCCAGGCGAGCTATTGACAAGTAAATCCTAGACGCTCGATCTTGGTTATTTTCGCTTTCGCGGCTGGCAGCAAAGTTCAGAACCATGTTTCTGTGAATAACTCTTGAACCGTAAGTCACAGACGCTCGCTCTTGGCTGCATTCGTTTCAGATCGTGGCAGCCAGTCTAAAAAACACTATCTTGGACTTCTCTGGATGTTTCCCAGTCGAGCTATTGGCAGCATGTTCAGAACCACTGTTTCTGAGGCTAATTCTTGAACCGTAAGTCATAGACGCTCGCTCTTGGCGGCATTCGTCTCAGCGCCTGGCAATTAGTATAGAAGCACTGTCTTTGACTTCTCTGGATGTTTCCCAGGCGAGCTAATGACAAGTAAATCCTAGACGCTCGATCTTGGTTATTTTCGCTTTCGCGGCTGGCAGCAAAGTTCAGAACCATGTTTCTGTGAATAACTCTTGAACCGTACGTCACAGACGCTCGCTCTTGGCTGCATTCGTTTCAGCTCGTGGCAGCCAGTCTAAAAAACACAATCTTGGACTTCTCTGGATGTTTCCCAGGCGAGCTATTGGCAGCATGTTCAGAACCACTGTTTCTGAAGCTAATTCTTGAACCGTGTCATAGACGCTCGATCTTGGCGGCATTCGTCTCAGCGCCTGGCAATTAGTATAGAAGCACTGTTTCCCACTGTTTCTGAGGCTAATTCTTGAACCGTAAGTCATAGACGCTATATCTTGGCGGCATTCGTCTCAGCGCCTGGCAATTAGTATAGAAGCACTGTCTTTGACTTCTCTGGATGTTTCCCAGGCGAGCTTTTGACAAGTAAATCCTAGACGCTCGATCTTGGTTATTTTCGCTTTCGCGGCTGGCAGCAAAGTTCAGAACCATGTTTCTGTGAATAACTTTTGAACCGTAAGTCACAGACGCTCGCTCTTGGCTGCATTCGTTTCAGCTCGTGGCAGCCAGTCTAAAAAACACAATCTTGGACTTCTCTGGATGTTTCCCAGGCGAGCTATTGGCAGCATGTTCAGAACCACTGTTTCTGAGGCTAATTCTTGAACCGTAAGTCATAGACGCTCGCACTTGGCGGCATTCGTCTCAGCCCCTGGCAATTAGTATAGAAGCACAGTTTCCCACTGTTTCTGAGGCTAATTCTTGAACCGTAAGTCATAGACGCTAGATCTTGGCGGCATTCGTCTCAGCGCCTGGCAATTAGTATAGAAGCACTGTCTTTGACTTCTCTGGATGTTTCCCAGGCGAGCTTTTGACAAGTAAATCCTAGACGCTCGATCTTGGTTATTTTCGCTTTCGCGGCTGGCAGCAAAGTTCAGAACCATGTTTCTGTGAATAACTTTTGAACCGTAAGTCACAGACGCTCGCTCTTGGCTGCATTCGTTTCAGCTCGTGGCAGCCAGTCTAAAAAACACAATCTTGGACTTCTCTGGATGTTTCCCAGGCGAGCTATTGGCAGCATGTTCAGAACCACTGTTTCTGAGGCTAATTCTTGAACCGTAAGTCATAGACGCTCGCACTTGGCGGCATTCGTCTCAGCCCCTGGCAATTAGTATAGAAGCACAGTTTCCCACTGTTTCTGAGGCTAATTCTTGAACCGTAAGTCATAGACGCTAGATCTTGGCGGCATTCGTCTCAGCGCCTGGCAATTAGTATAGAAGCACTGTCTTTGACTTCTCTGGATGTTTCCCAGGCGAGCTTTTGACAAGTAAATCCTAGACGCTCGATCTTGGTTATTTTCGCTTTCGCGGCTGGCAGCAAAGTTCAGAACCATGTTTCTGTGAATAACTCTTGAACCGTAAGTCACAGACGCTCGCTCTTGGCTGCATTCGTTTCAGCTCGTGGCAGCCAGTCTAAAAAACACAATCTTGGACTTCTCTGGATGTTTCCCAGGCGAGCTATTGGCAGCATGTTCAGAACCACTGTTTCTGAGGCTTATTCTTGAACCGTAAGTCATAGACGCTCGATCTTGGTGGCATTCGTCTCAGCGCCTGGCAATTAGTATAGAAGCACTGTTTCCCACTGTTTCTGAGGCTAATACTTGAACCGTAAGTCATAGACGCTAGATCTTGGCGGCATTCGTCTCAGCGCCTGGCAATTAGTATAGAAGCACTGTCTTTGACTTCTCTGGATGTTTCCCAGGCGAGCTATTGACAAGTAAATCCTAGACGCTCGATCTTGGTTATTTTCGCTTTCGCGGCTGGCAGCAAAGTTCAGAACCATGTTTCTGTGAATAACTCTTGAACCGTAAGTCACAGACGCTCGCTCTTGGCTGCATTCGTTTCAGATCGTGGCAGCCAGTCTAACAAACACTATCTTGGACTTCTCTGGATGTTTCCCAGGCGAGCTATTGGCAGCATGTTCAGAACCACTGTTTCTGAGGCTAATTCTTGAACCGTAAGTCATAGACGCTCGCTCTTGGCGGCATTCGTCTCAGCGCCTGGCAATTAGTATAGAAGCACTGTCTTTGACTTCTCTGGATGTTTCCCAGGCGAGCTAATGACAAGTAAATCCTAGACGCTCGATCTTGGTTATTTTCGCTTTCGCGGCTGGCAGCAAAGTTCAGAACCATGTTTCTGTGAATAACTCTTGAACCGTACGTCACAGACGCTCGCTCTTGGCTGCATTCGTTTCAGCTCGTGGCAGCCAGTCTAAAAAACACAATCTTGGACTTCTCTGGATGTTTCCCAGGCGAGCTATTGGCAGCATGTTCAGAACCACTGTTTCTGAGGCTAATTCTTGAACCGTAAGTCACAGACGCTCGCTCTTGGCTGCATTCGTTTCAGCTCGTGGCAGCCAGTCTAAAAAACACAATCTTGGACTTCTCTGGATGTTTCCCAGGCGAGCTATTGGCAGCATGTTCAGAACCACTGTTTCTGAGGCTAATTCTTGAACCGTAAGTCATAGACGCTCGCACTTGGCGGCATTCGTCTCAGCCCCTGGCAATTAGTATAGAAGCACAGTTTCCCACTGTTTCTGAGGCTAATTCTTGAACCGTAAGTCATAGACGCTAGATCTTGGCGGCATTCGTCTCAGCGCCTGGCAATTAGTATAGAAGCACTGTCTTTGACTTCTCTGGATGTTTCCCAGGCGAGCTATTGACAAGTAAATCCTAGACGCTCGATCTTGGTTATTTTCGCTTTCGCGGCTGGCAGCAAAGTTCAGAACCATGTTTCTGTGAATAACTCTTGAACCGTAAGTCACAGACGCTCGCTCTTGGCTGCATTCGTTTCAGCTCGTGGCAGCCAGTTTAAAAAACACTATCTTGGACTTCTCTGGATGTTTCCCAGGCGAGCTATTGGCAGCATGTTCAGAACCACTGTTTCTGAGGCTAATTCTTGAACCGTAAGTCTTAGACGCTCGATCTTGGCGGCATTCGTCTCAGCGCCTGGCAATTAGTATAGAAGCACTGTCTTTGACTTCTCTGGATGTTTCCCAGGCGAGCTTTTGACAAGTAAATCCTAGACGCTCGATCTTGGTTATTTTCGCTTTCGCGGCTGGCAGCAAAGTTCAGAACCATGTTTCTGTGAATAACTTTTGAACCGTAAGTCACAGACGCTCGCTCTTGGCTGCATTCGTTTCAGCTCGTGGCAGCCAGTCTAAAAAACACAATCTTGGACTTCTCTGGATGTTTCCCAGGCGAGCTATTGGCAGCATGTTCAGAACCACTGTTTCTGAGGCTAATTCTTGAACCGTAAGTCATAGACGCTCGCACTTGGCGGCATTCGTCTCAGCCCCTGGCAATTAGTATAGAAGCACAGTTTTCCCACTGTTTCTGAGGCTAATTCTTGAACCGTAAGTCATAGACGCTAGATCTTGGCGGCATTCGTCTCAGCGCCTGGCAATTAGTATAGAAGCACTGTCTTTGACTTCTCTGGATGTTTCCCAGGCGAGCTTTTGACAAGTAAATCCTAGACGCTCGATCTTGGTTATTTTCGCTTTCGCGGCTGGCAGCAAAGTTCAGAACCATGTTTCTGTGAATAACTCTTGAACCGTAAGTCACAGACGCTCGCTCTTGGCTGCATTCGTTTCAGCTCGTGGCAGCCAGTCTAAAAAACACAATCTTGGACTTCTCTGGATGTTTCCCAGGCGAGCTATTGGCAGCATGTTCAGAACCACTGTTTCTGAGGCTTATTCTTGAACCGTAAGTCATAGACGCTCGATCTTGGTGGCATTCGTCTCAGCGCCTGGCAATTAGTATAGAAGCACTGTTTCCCACTGTTTCTGAGGCTAATACTTGAACCGTAAGTCATAGACGCTAGATCTTGGCGGCATTCGTCTCAGCGCCTGGCAATTAGTATAGAAGCACTGTCTTTGACTTCTCTGGATGTTTCCCAGGCGAGCTATTGACAAGTAAATCCTAGACGCTCGATCTTGGTTATTTTCGCTTTCGCGGCTGGCAGCAAAGTTCAGAACCATGTTTCTGTGAATAACTCTTGAACCGTAAGTCACAGACGCTCGCTCTTGGCTGCATTCGTTTCAGATCGTGGCAGCCAGTCTAAAAAACACTATCTTGGACTTCTCTGGATGTTTCCCAGTCGAGCTATTGGCAGCATGTTCAGAACCACTGTTTCTGAGGCTAATTCTTGAACCGTAAGTCATAGACGCTCGCTCTTGGCGGCATTCGTCTCAGCGCCTGGCAATTAGTATAGAAGCACTGTCTTTGACTTCTCTGGATGTTTCCCAGGCGAGCTAATGACAAGTAAATCCTAGACGCTCGATCTTGGTTATTTTCGCTTTCGCGGCTGGCAGCAAAGTTCAGAACCATGTTTCTGTGAATAACTCTTGAACCGTACGTCACAGACGCTCGCTCTTGGCTGCATTCGTTTCAGCTCGTGGCAGCCAGTCTAAAAAACACAATCTTGGACTTCTCTGGATGTTTCCCAGGCGAGCTATTGGCAGCATGTTCAGAACCACTGTTTCTGAAGCTAATTCTTGAACCGTGTCATAGACGCTCGATCTTGGCGGCATTCGTCTCAGCGCCTGGCAATTAGTATAGAAGCACTGTTTCCCACTGTTTCTGAGGCTAATTCTTGAACCGTAAGTCATAGACGCTATATCTTGGCGGCATTCGTCTCAGCGCCTGGCAATTAGTATAGAAGCACTGTCTTTGACTTCTCTGGATGTTTCCCAGGCGAGCTTTTGACAAGTAAATCCTAGACGCTCGATCTTGGTTATTTTCGCTTTCGCGGCTGGCAGCAAAGTTCAGAACCATGTTTCTGTGAATAACTTTTGAACCGTAAGTCACAGACGCTCGCTCTTGGCTGCATTCGTTTCAGCTCGTGGCAGCCAGTCTAAAAAACACAATCTTGGACTTCTCTGGATGTTTCCCAGGCGAGCTATTGGCAGCATGTTCAGAACCACTGTTTCTGAGGCTAATTCTTGAACCGTAAGTCATAGACGCTCGCACTTGGCGGCATTCGTCTCAGCCCCTGGCAATTAGTATAGAAGCACAGTTTCCCACTGTTTCTGAGGCTAATTCTTGAACCGTAAGTCATAGACGCTAGATCTTGGCGGCATTCGTCTCAGCGCCTGGCAATTAGTATAGAAGCACTGTCTTTGACTTCTCTGGATGTTTCCCAGGCGAGCTTTTGACAAGTAAATCCTAGACGCTCGATCTTGGTTATTTTCGCTTTCGCGGCTGGCAGCAAAGTTCAGAACCATGTTTCTGTGAATAACTTTTGAACCGTAAGTCACAGACGCTCGCTCTTGGCTGCATTCGTTTCAGCTCGTGGCAGCCAGTCTAAAAAACACAATCTTGGACTTCTCTGGATGTTTCCCAGGCGAGCTATTGGCAGCATGTTCAGAACCACTGTTTCTGAGGCTAATTCTTGAACCGTAAGTCATAGACGCTCGCACTTGGCGGCATTCGTCTCAGCCCCTGGCAATTAGTATAGAAGCACAGTTT
>NW_027462214.1:0-38960 GCF_050947455.1 Rhinoderma darwinii
CTAGACGCTCGATCTTGGTTATTTTCGCTTTCGCGGCTGGCAGTAAAAGAACCATGTTTCTGTGAATAACTCCTGAACCGTAAGTCCTAGACGCTCGCTCTTGGCTGCATTCGATTCAGCTCGTGGCAGCCAGTCTAAAAAACACTATCTTGGACTTCTCTGCATGTTTCCCAGGCGAGCAATTGGCAGCATGTTCAGAACCATGTTTCTGTGAATAACTCCTGAACCGTAAGTCCTAGACGCTCGCTCTTGGCTGCATTCGATTCAGCTCGTGGCAGCCAGTCTAAAAAACACTATCTTGGACTTCTCTGCATGTTCCTAAGGCAAATGTTTCTAAAGCTAATTCTTGAACCGTAAGTCCTAGACGCTCGATCTTGGCGGCATTCGTCTCAGCGCCTGGCAATTAGTATAGGAGCACTGTGTTTGACTTCTCTGGATGTTTCCCAGGCGAGTTATTGACAAGTAAATCCTAGACGCTCGATCTTGGTTATTTTCGCTTTCGCGGCTGGCAGTAAAAGAACCATGTTTCTGTGAATAACTCCTGAACCGTAAGTCCTAGACGCTCGCTCTTGGCTGCATTCGATTCAGCTCGTGGCAGCCAGTCTAAAAAACACTATCTTGGACTTCTCTGCATGTTTCCCAGGCGAGCAATTGGCAGCATGTTCAGAACCATGTTTCTGTGAATAACTCCTGAACCGTAAGTCCTAGACGCTCGCTCTTGGCTGCATTCGATTCAGCTCGTGGCAGCCAGTCTAAAAAACACTATCTTGGACTTCTCTGCATGTTTCCCAGGCGAGAAATTGGCAGCATGTTCAGAACCATGTTTCTGTGAATAACTCCTGAACCGTAAGTCCTAGACGCTCGCTCTTGGCTGCATTCGATTCAGCTCGTGGCAGCCAGTCTAAAAAACACTATCTTGGACTTCTCTGCATGTTTCCCAGACGAGAAATTGGCAGCATGTTCAGAACCATGTTTCTGTGAATAACTCCTGAACCGTAAGTCCTAGACGCTCGCTCTTGGCTGCATTCGATTCAGCTCGTGGCAGCCAGTCTAAAAAACACTATCTTGGACTTCTCTGCATGTTTCCCAGGCGAGAAATTGGCAGCATGTTCAGAACCATGTTTCTGTGAATAACTCCTGAACCGTAAGTCCTAGACGCTCGCTCTTGGCTGCATTCGATTCAGCTCGTGGCAGCCAGTCTAAAAAACACTATCTTGGACTTCTCTGCATGTTTCCCAGGCGAGCAATTGGCAGCATGTTCAGAACCATGTTTCTGTGAATAACTCCTGAACCGTAAGTCCTAGACGCTCGCTCTTGGCTGCATTCGATTCAGCTCGTGGCAGCCAGTCTAAAAAACACTATCTTGGACTTCTCTGCATGTTTCCCAGGCGAGAAATTGGCAGCATGTTCAGAACCATGTTTCTGTGAATAACTCCTGAACCGTAAGTCCTAGACGCTCGATCTTGGCGGCATTCGTCTCAGCGCCTGGCAATTAGTATAGGAGCACTGTGTTTGACTTCTCTGGATGTTTCCCAGGCGAGTTATTGACAAGTAAATCCTAGACGCTCGATCTTGGTTATTTTCGCTTTCGCGGCTGGCAGTAAAAGAACCATGTTTCTGTGAATAACTCCTGAACCGTAAGTCCTAGACGCTCGCTCTTGGCTGCATTCGATTCAGCTCGTGGCAGCCAGTCTAAAAAACACTATCTTGGACTTCTCTGCATGTTTCCCAGGCGAGAAATTGGCAGCATGTTCAGAACCATGTTTCTGTGAATAACTCCTGAACCGTAAGTCCTAGACGCTCGATCTTGGCGGCATTCGTCTCAGCGCCTGGCAATTAGTATAGGAGCACTGTGTTTGACTTCTCTGGATGTTTCCCAGGCGAGTTATTGACAAGTAAATCCTAGACGCTCGATCTTGGTTATTTTCGCTTTCGCGGCTGGCAGTAAAAGAACCATGTTTCTGTGAATAACTCCTGAACCGTAAGTCCTAGACGCTCGCTCTTGGCTGCATTCGATTCAGCTCGTGGCAGCCAGTCTAAAAAACACTATCTTGGACTTCTCTGCATGTTTCCCAGGCGAGAAATTGGCAGCATGTTCAGAACCATGTTTCTGTGAATAACTCCTGAACCGTAAGTCCTAGACGCTCGCTCTTGGCTGCATTCGATTCAGCTCGTGGCAGCCAGTCTAAAAAACACTATCTTGGACTTCTCTGCATGTTTCCCAGGCGAGAAATTGGCAGCATGTTCAGAACCATGTTTCTGTGAATAACTCCTGAACCGTAAGTCCTAGACGCTCGCTCTTGGCTGCATTCGATTCAGCTCGTGGCAGCCAGTCTAAAAAACACTATCTTGGACTTCTCTGCATGTTTCCCAGGCGAGAAATTGGCAGCATGTTCAGAACCATGTTTCTGTGAATAACTCCTGAACCGTAAGTCCTAGACGCTCGATCTTGGCGGCATTCGTCTCAGCGCCTGGCAATTAGTATAGGAGCACTGTGTTTGACTTCTCTGGATGTTTCCCAGGCGAGTTATTGACAAGTAAATCCTAGACGCTCGATCTTGGTTATTTTCGCTTTCGCGGCTGGCAGTAAAAGAACCATGTTTCTGTGAATAACTCCTGAACCGTAAGTCCTAGACGCTCGCTCTTGGCTGCATTCGATTCAGCTCGTGGCAGCCAGTCTAAAAAACACTATCTTGGACTTCTCTGCATGTTTCCCAGGCGAGCAATTGGCAGCATGTTCAGAACCATGTTTCTGTGAATAACTCCTGAACCGTAAGTCCTAGACGCTCGCTCTTGGCTGCATTCGATTCAGCTCGTGGCAGCCAGTCTAAAAAACACTATCTTGGACTTCTCTGCATGTTCCTAAGGCAAATGTTTCTAAAGCTAATTCTTGAACCGTAAGTCCTAGACGCTCGATCTTGGCGGCATTCGTCTCAGCGCCTGGCAATTAGTATAGGAGCACTGTGTTTGACTTCTCTGGATGTTTCCCAGGCGAGTTATTGACAAGTAAATCCTAGACGCTCGATCTTGGTTATTTTCGCTTTCGCGGCTGGCAGTAAAAGAACCATGTTTCTGTGAATAACTCCTGAACCGTAAGTCCTAGACGCTCGCTCTTGGCTGCATTCGATTCAGCTCGTGGCAGCCAGTCTAAAAAACACTATCTTGGACTTCTCTGCATGTTTCCCAGGCGAGAAATTGGCAGCATGTTCAGAACCATGTTTCTGTGAATAACTCCTGAACCGTAAGTCCTAGACGCTCGCTCTTGGCTGCATTCGATTCAGCTCGTGGCAGCCAGTCTAAAAAACACTATCTTGGACTTCTCTGCATGTTTCCCAGGCGAGAAATTGGCAGCATGTTCAGAACCATGTTTCTGTGAATAACTCCTGAACCGTAAGTCCTAGACGCTCGATCTTGGCGGCATTCGTCTCAGCGCCTGGCAATTAGTATAGGAGCACTGTGTTTGACTTCTCTGGATGTTTCCCAGGCGAGTTATTGACAAGTAAATCCTAGACGCTCGATCTTGGTTATTTTCGCTTTCGCGGCTGGCAGTAAAAGAACCATGTTTCTGTGAATAACTCCTGAACCGTAAGTCCTAGACGCTCGCTCTTGGCTGCATTCGATTCAGCTCGTGGCAGCCAGTCTAAAAAACACTATCTTGGACTTCTCTGCATGTTTCACAGACGAGAAATTGGCAGCATGTTCAGAACCATGTTTCTGTGAATAACTCCTGAACCGTAAGTCCTAGACGCTCGATCTTGGCGGCATTCGTCTCAGCGCCTGGCAATTAGTATAGGAGCACTGTGTTTGACTTCTCTGGATGTTTCCCAGGCGAGTTATTGACAAGTAAATCCTAGACGCTCGATCTTGGTTATTTTCGCTTTCGCGGCTGGCAGTAAAAGAACCATGTTTCTGTGAATAACTCCTGAACCGTAAGTCCTAGACGCTCGCTCTTGGCTGCATTCGATTCAGCTCGTGGCAGCCAGTCTAAAAAACACTATCTTGGACTTCTCTGCATGTTTCCCAGGCGAGCAATTGGCAGCATGTTCAGAACCATGTTTCTGTGAATAACTCCTGAACCGTAAGTCCTAGACGCTCGCTCTTGGCTGCATTCGATTCAGCTCGTGGCAGCCAGTCTAAAAAACACTATCTTGGACTTCTCTGCATGTTCCTAAGGCAAATGTTTCTAAAGCTAATTCTTGAACCGTAAGTCCTAGACGCTCGATCTTGGCGGCATTCGTCTCAGCGCCTGGCAATTAGTATAGGAGCACTGTGTTTGACTTCTCTGGATGTTTCCCAGGCGAGTTATTGACAAGTAAATCCTAGACGCTCGATCTTGGTTATTTTCGCTTTCGCGGCTGGCAGTAAAAGAACCATGTTTCTGTGAATAACTCCTGAACCGTAAGTCCTAGACGCTCGCTCTTGGCTGCATTCGATTCAGCTCGTGGCAGCCAGTCTAAAAAACACTATCTTGGACTTCTCTGCATGTTTCCCAGGCGAGCAATTGGCAGCATGTTCAGAACCATGTTTCTGTGAATAACTCCTGAACCGTAAGTCCTAGACGCTCGCTCTTGGCTGCATTCGATTCAGCTCGTGGCAGCCAGTCTAAAAAACACTATCTTGGACTTCTCTGCATGTTTCCCAGGCGAGAAATTGGCAGCATGTTCAGAACCATGTTTCTGTGAATAACTCCTGAACCGTAAGTCCTAGACGCTCGCTCTTGGCTGCATTCGATTCAGCTCGTGGCAGCCAGTCTAAAAAACACTATCTTGGACTTCTCTGCATGTTTCCCAGGCGAGAAATTGGCAGCATGTTCAGAACCATGTTTCTGTGAATAACTCCTGAACCGTAAGTCCTAGACGCTCGCTCTTGGCTGCATTCGATTCAGCTCGTGGCAGCCAGTCTAAAAAACACTATCTTGGACTTCTCTGCATGTTTCCCAGGCGAGAAATTGGCAGCATGTTCAGAACCATGTTTCTGTGAATAACTCCTGAACCGTAAGTCCTAGACGCTCGCTCTTGGCTGCATTCGATTCAGCTCGTGGCAGCCAGTCTAAAAAACACTATCTTGGACTTCTCTGCATGTTTCCCAGGCGAGCAATTGGCAGCATGTTCAGAACCATGTTTCTGTGAATAACTCCTGAACCGTAAGTCCTAGACGCTCGCTCTTGGCTGCATTCGATTCAGCTCGTGGCAGCCAGTCTAAAAAACACTATCTTGGACTTCTCTGCATGTTTCCCAGGCGAGAAATTGGCAGCATGTTCAGAACCATGTTTCTGTGAATAACTCCTGAACCGTAAGTCCTAGACGCTCGATCTTGGCGGCATTCGTCTCAGCGCCTGGCAATTAGTATAGGAGCACTGTGTTTGACTTCTCTGGATGTTTCCCAGGCGAGTTATTGACAAGTAAATCCTAGACGCTCGATCTTGGTTATTTTCGCTTTCGCGGCTGGCAGTAAAAGAACCATGTTTCTGTGAATAACTCCTGAACCGTAAGTCCTAGACGCTCGCTCTTGGCTGCATTCGATTCAGCTCGTGGCAGCCAGTCTAAAAAACACTATCTTGGACTTCTCTGCATGTTTCCCAGGCGAGAAATTGGCAGCATGTTCAGAACCATGTTTCTGTGAATAACTCCTGAACCGTAAGTCCTAGACGCTCGATCTTGGCGGCATTCGTCTCAGCGCCTGGCAATTAGTATAGGAGCACTGTGTTTGACTTCTCTGGATGTTTCCCAGGCGAGTTATTGACAAGTAAATCCTAGACGCTCGATCTTGGTTATTTTCGCTTTCGCGGCTGGCAGTAAAAGAACCATGTTTCTGTGAATAACTCCTGAACCGTAAGTCCTAGACGCTCGCTCTTGGCTGCATTCGATTCAGCTCGTGGCAGCCAGTCTAAAAAACACTATCTTGGACTTCTCTGCATGTTTCCCAGGCGAGAAATTGGCAGCATGTTCAGAACCATGTTTCTGTGAATAACTCCTGAACCGTAAGTCCTAGACGCTCGCTCTTGGCTGCATTCGATTCAGCTCGTGGCAGCCAGTCTAAAAAACACTATCTTGGACTTCTCTGCATGTTTCCCAGGCGAGAAATTGGCAGCATGTTCAGAACCATGTTTCTGTGAATAACTCCTGAACCGTAAGTCCTAGACGCTCGCTCTTGGCTGCATTCGATTCAGCTCGTGGCAGCCAGTCTAAAAAACACTATCTTGGACTTCTCTGCATGTTTCCCAGGCGAGAAATTGGCAGCATGTTCAGAACCATGTTTCTGTGAATAACTCCTGAACCGTAAGTCCTAGACGCTCGATCTTGGCGGCATTCGTCTCAGCGCCTGGCAATTAGTATAGGAGCACTGTGTTTGACTTCTCTGGATGTTTCCCAGGCGAGTTATTGACAAGTAAATCCTAGACGCTCGATCTTGGTTATTTTCGCTTTCGCGGCTGGCAGTAAAAGAACCATGTTTCTGTGAATAACTCCTGAACCGTAAGTCCTAGACGCTCGCTCTTGGCTGCATTCGATTCAGCTCGTGGCAGCCAGTCTAAAAAACACTATCTTGGACTTCTCTGCATGTTTCCCAGGCGAGCAATTGGCAGCATGTTCAGAACCATGTTTCTGTGAATAACTCCTGAACCGTAAGTCCTAGACGCTCGCTCTTGGCTGCATTCGATTCAGCTCGTGGCAGCCAGTCTAAAAAACACTATCTTGGACTTCTCTGCATGTTCCTAAGGCAAATGTTTCTAAAGCTAATTCTTGAACCGTAAGTCCTAGACGCTCGATCTTGGCGGCATTCGTCTCAGCGCCTGGCAATTAGTATAGGAGCACTGTGTTTGACTTCTCTGGATGTTTCCCAGGCGAGTTATTGACAAGTAAATCCTAGACGCTCGATCTTGGTTATTTTCGCTTTCGCGGCTGGCAGTAAAAGAACCATGTTTCTGTGAATAACTCCTGAACCGTAAGTCCTAGACGCTCGCTCTTGGCTGCATTCGATTCAGCTCGTGGCAGCCAGTCTAAAAAACACTATCTTGGACTTCTCTGCATGTTTCCCAGGCGAGAAATTGGCAGCATGTTCAGAACCATGTTTCTGTGAATAACTCCTGAACCGTAAGTCCTAGACGCTCGCTCTTGGCTGCATTCGATTCAGCTCGTGGCAGCCAGTCTAAAAAACACTATCTTGGACTTCTCTGCATGTTTCCCAGGCGAGAAATTGGCAGCATGTTCAGAACCATGTTTCTGTGAATAACTCCTGAACCGTAAGTCCTAGACGCTCGATCTTGGCGGCATTCGTCTCAGCGCCTGGCAATTAGTATAGGAGCACTGTGTTTGACTTCTCTGGATGTTTCCCAGGCGAGTTATTGACAAGTAAATCCTAGACGCTCGATCTTGGTTATTTTCGCTTTCGCGGCTGGCAGTAAAAGAACCATGTTTCTGTGAATAACTCCTGAACCGTAAGTCCTAGACGCTCGCTCTTGGCTGCATTCGATTCAGCTCGTGGCAGCCAGTCTAAAAAACACTATCTTGGACTTCTCTGCATGTTTCCCAGACGAGAAATTGGCAGCATGTTCAGAAACATGTTTCTGTGAATAACTCCTGAACCGTAAGTCCTAGACGCTCGATCTTGGCGGCATTCGTCTCAGCGCCTGGCAATTAGTATAGGAGCACTGTGTTTGACTTCTCTGGATGTTTCCCAGGCGAGTTATTGACAAGTAAATCCTAGACGCTCGATCTTGGTTATTTTCGCTTTCGCGGCTGGCAGTAAAAGAACCATGTTTCTGTGAATAACTCCTGAACCGTAAGTCCTAGACGCTCGCTCTTGGCTGCATTCGATTCAGCTCGTGGCAGCCAGTCTAAAAAACACTATCTTGGACTTCTCTGCATGTTTCCCAGGCGAGCAATTGGCAGCATGTTCAGAACCATGTTTCTGTGAATAACTCCTGAACCGTAAGTCCTAGACGCTCGCTCTTGGCTGCATTCGATTCAGCTCGTGGCAGCCAGTCTAAAAAACACTATCTTGGACTTCTCTGCATGTTCCTAAGGCAAATGTTTCTAAAGCTAATTCTTGAACCGTAAGTCCTAGACGCTCGATCTTGGCGGCATTCGTCTCAGCGCCTGGCAATTAGTATAGGAGCACTGTGTTTGACTTCTCTGGATGTTTCCCAGGCGAGTTATTGACAAGTAAATCCTAGACGCTCGATCTTGGTTATTTTCGCTTTCGCGGCTGGCAGTAAAAGAACCATGTTTCTGTGAATAACTCCTGAACCGTAAGTCCTAGACGCTCGCTCTTGGCTGCATTCGATTCAGCTCGTGGCAGCCAGTCTAAAAAACACTATCTTGGACTTCTCTGCATGTTTCCCAGGCGAGCAATTGGCAGCATGTTCAGAACCATGTTTCTGTGAATAACTCCTGAACCGTAAGTCCTAGACGCTCGCTCTTGGCTGCATTCGATTCAGCTCGTGGCAGCCAGTCTAAAAAACACTATCTTGGACTTCTCTGCATGTTTCCCAGGCGAGAAATTGGCAGCATGTTCAGAACCATGTTTCTGTGAATAACTCCTGAACCGTAAGTCCTAGACGCTCGCTCTTGGCTGCATTCGATTCAGCTCGTGGCAGCCAGTCTAAAAAACACTATCTTGGACTTCTCTGCATGTTTCCCAGGCGAGAAATTGGCAGCATGTTCAGAACCATGTTTCTGTGAATAACTCCTGAACCGTAAGTCCTAGACGCTCGCTCTTGGCTGCATTCGATTCAGCTCGTGGCAGCCAGTCTAAAAAACACTATCTTGGACTTCTCTGCATGTTTCCCAGGCGAGCAATTGGCAGCATGTTCAGAACCATGTTTCTGTGAATAACTCCTGAACCGTAAGTCCTAGACGCTCGCTCTTGGCTGCATTCGATTCAGCTCGTGGCAGCCAGTCTAAAAAACACTATCTTGGACTTCTCTGCATGTTTCCCAGGCGAGAAATTGGCAGCATGTTCAGAACCATGTTTCTGTGAATAACTCCTGAACCGTAAGTCCTAGACGCTCGATCTTGGCGGCATTCGTCTCAGCGCCTGGCAATTAGTATAGGAGCACTGTGTTTGACTTCTCTGGATGTTTCCCAGGCGAGTTATTGACAAGTAAATCCTAGACGCTCGATCTTGGTTATTTTCGCTTTTGCGGCTGGCAGTAAAAGAACCATGTTTCTGTGAATAACTCCTGAACCGTAAGTCCTAGACGCTCGCTCTTGGCTGCATTCGATTCAGCTCGTGGCAGCCAGTCTAAAAAACACTATCTTGGACTTCTCTGCATGTTCCTAAGGCAAATGTTTCTAAAGCTAATTCTTGAACCGTAAGTCCTAGACGCTCGATCTTGGCGGCATTCGTCTCAGCGCCTGGCAATTAGTATAGGAGCACTGTGTTTGACTTCTCTGGATGTTTCCCAGGCGAGTTATTGACAAGTAAATCCTAGACGCTCGATCTTGGTTATTTTCGCTTTCGCGGCTGGCAGTAAAAGAACCATGTTTCTGTGAATAACTCCTGAACCGTAAGTCCTAGACGCTCGCTCTTGGCTGCATTCGATTCAGCTCGTGGCAGCCAGTCTAAAAAACACTATCTTGGACTTCTCTGCATGTTTCCCAGGCGAGCAATTGGCAGCATGTTCAGAACCATGTTTCTGTGAATAACTCCTGAACCGTAAGTCCTAGACGCTCGCTCTTGGCTGCATTCGATTCAGCTCGTGGCAGCCAGTCTAAAAAACACTATCTTGGACTTCTCTGCATGTTCCTAAGGCAAATGTTTATAAAGCTAATTCTTGAACCGTAAGTCCTAGACGCTCGATCTTGGCGGCATTCGTCTCAGCGCCTGGCAATTAGTATAGGAGCACTGTGTTTGACTTCTCTGGATGTTTCCCAGGCGAGTTATTGACAAGTAAATCCTAGACGCTCGATCTTGGTTATTTTCGCTTTCGCGGCTGGCAGTAAAAGAACCATGTTTCTGTGAATAACTCCTGAACCGTAAGTCCTAGACGCTCGCTCTTGGCTGCATTCGATTCAGCTCGTGGCAGCCAGTCTAAAAAACACTATCTTGGACTTCTCTGCATGTTTCCCAGGCGAGCAATTGGCAGCATGTTCAGAACCATGTTTCTGTGAATAACTCCTGAACCGTAAGTCCTAGACGCTCGCTCTTGGCTGCATTCGATTCAGCTCGTGGCAGCCAGTCTAAAAAACACTATCTTGGACTTCTCTGCATGTTCCTAAGGCAAATGTTTCTAAAGCTAATTCTTGAACCGTAAGTCCTAGACGCTCGATCTTGGCGGCATTCGTCTCAGCGCCTGGCAATTAGTATAGGAGCACTGTGTTTGACTTCTCTGGATGTTTCCCAGGCGAGTTATTGACAAGTAAATCCTAGACGCTCGATCTTGGTTATTTTCGCTTTCGCGGCTGGCAGTAAAAGAACCATGTTTCTGTGAATAACTCCTGAACCGTAAGTCCTAGACGCTCGCTCTTGGCTGCATTCGATTCAGCTCGTGGCAGCCAGTCTAAAAAACACTATCTTGGACTTCTCTGCATGTTTCCCAGGCGAGAAATTGGCAGCATGTTCAGAACCATGTTTCTGTGAATAACTCCTGAACCGTAAGTCCTAGACGCTCGCTCTTGGCTGCATTCGATTCAGCTCGTGGCAGCCAGTCTAAAAAACACTATCTTGGACTTCTCTGCATGTTTCCCAGGCGAGAAATTGGCAGCATGTTCAGAACCATGTTTCTGTGAATAACTCCTGAACCGTAAGTCCTAGACGCTCGCTCTTGGCTGCATTCGATTCAGCTCGTGGCAGCCAGTCTAAAAAACACTATCTTGGACTTCTCTGCATGTTTCCCAGGCGAGAAATTGGCAGCATGTTCAGAACCATGTTTCTGTGAATAACTCCTGAACCGTAAGTCCTAGACGCTCGCTCTTGGCTGCATTCGATTCAGCTCGTGGCAGCCAGTCTAAAAAACACTATCTTGGACTTCTCTGCATGTTTCCCAGGCGAGCAATTGGCAGCATGTTCAGAACCATGTTTCTGTGAATAACTCCTGAACCGTAAGTCCTAGACGCTCGCTCTTGGCTGCATTCGATTCAGCTCGTGGCAGCCAGTCTAAAAAACACTATCTTGGACTTCTCTGCATGTTTCCCAGGCGAGAAATTGGCAGCATGTTCAGAACCATGTTTCTGTGAATAACTCCTGAACCGTAAGTCCTAGACGCTCGATCTTGGCGGCATTCGTCTCAGCGCCTGGCAATTAGTATAGGAGCACTGTGTTTGACTTCTCTGGATGTTTCCCAGGCGAGTTATTGACAAGTAAATCCTAGACGCTCGATCTTGGTTATTTTCGCTTTCGCGGCTGGCAGTAAAAGAACCATGTTTCTGTGAATAACTCCTGAACCGTAAGTCCTAGACGCTCGCTCTTGGCTGCATTCGATTCAGCTCGTGGCAGCCAGTCTAAAAAACACTATCTTGGACTTCTCTGCATGTTCCTAAGGCAAATGTTTCTAAAGCTAATTCTTGAACCGTAAGTCCTAGACGCTCGATCTTGGCGGCATTCGTCTCAGCGCCTGGCAATTAGTATAGGAGCACTGTGTTTGACTTCTCTGGATGTTTCCCAGGCGAGTTATTGACAAGTAAATCCTAGACGCTCGATCTTGGTTATTTTCGCTTTCGCGGCTGGCAGTAAAAGAACCATGTTTCTGTGAATAACTCCTGAACCGTAAGTCCTAGACGCTCGCTCTTGGCTGCATTCGATTCAGCTCGTGGCAGCCAGTCTAAAAAACACTATCTTGGACTTCTCTGCATGTTTCCCAGGCGAGCAATTGGCAGCATGTTCAGAACCATGTTTCTGTGAATAACTCCTGAACCGTAAGTCCTAGACGCTCGCTCTTGGCTGCATTCGATTCAGCTCGTGGCAGCCAGTCTAAAAAACACTATCTTGGACTTCTCTGCATGTTCCTAAGGCAAATGTTTCTAAAGCTAATTCTTGAACCGTAAGTCCTAGACGCTCGATCTTGGCGGCATTCGTCTCAGCGCCTGGCAATTAGTATAGGAGCACTGTGTTTGACTTCTCTGGATGTTTCCCAGGCGAGTTATTGACAAGTAAATCCTAGACGCTCGATCTTGGTTATTTTCGCTTTCGCGGCTGGCAGTAAAAGAACCATGTTTCTGTGAATAACTCCTGAACCGTAAGTCCTAGACGCTCGCTCTTGGCTGCATTCGATTCAGCTCGTGGCAGCCAGTCTAAAAAACACTATCTTGGACTTCTCTGCATGTTTCCCAGGCGAGCAATTGGCAGCATGTTCAGAACCATGTTTCTGTGAATAACTCCTGAACCGTAAGTCCTAGACGCTCGCTCTTGGCTGCATTCGATTCAGCTCGTGGCAGCCAGTCTAAAAAACACTATCTTGGACTTCTCTGCATGTTTCCCAGGCGAGAAATTGGCAGCATGTTCAGAACCATGTTTCTGTGAATAACTCCTGAACCGTAAGTCCTAGACGCTCGCTCTTGGCTGCATTCGATTCAGCTCGTGGCAGCCAGTCTAAAAAACACTATCTTGGACTTCTCTGCATGTTTCCCAGGCGAGAAATTGGCAGCATGTTCAGAACCATGTTTCTGTGAATAACTCCTGAACCGTAAGTCCTAGACGCTCGCTCTTGGCTGCATTCGATTCAGCTCGTGGCAGCCAGTCTAAAAAACACTATCTTGGACTTCTCTGCATGTTTCCCAGGCGAGCAATTGGCAGCATGTTCAGAACCATGTTTCTGTGAATAACTCCTGAACCGTAAGTCCTAGACGCTCGCTCTTGGCTGCATTCGATTCAGCTCGTGGCAGCCAGTCTAAAAAACACTATCTTGGACTTCTCTGCATGTTTCCCAGGCGAGAAATTGGCAGCATGTTCAGAACCATGTTTCTGTGAATAACTCCTGAACCGTAAGTCCTAGACGCTCGCTCTTGGCTGCATTCGATTCAGCTCGTGGCAGCCAGTCTAAAAAACACTATCTTGGACTTCTCTGCATGTTTCCCAGGCGAGCAATTGGCAGCATGTTCAGAACCATGTTTCTGTGAATAACTCCTGAACCGTAAGTCCTAGACGCTCGCTCTTGGCTGCATTCGATTCAGCTCGTGGCAGCCAGTCTAAAAAACACTATCTTGGACTTCTCTGCATGTTCCTAAGGCAAATGTTTCTAAAGCTAATTCTTGAACCGTAAGTCCTAGACGCTCGATCTTGGCGGCATTCGTCTCAGCGCCTGGCAATTAGTATAGGAGCACTGTGTTTGACTTCTCTGGATGTTTCCCAGGCGAGTTATTGACAAGTAAATCCTAGACGCTCGATCTTGGTTATTTTCGCTTTCGCGGCTGGCAGTAAAAGAACCATGTTTCTGTGAATAACTCCTGAACCGTAAGTCCTAGACGCTCGCTCTTGGCTGCATTCGATTCAGCTCGTGGCAGCCAGTCTAAAAAACACTATCTTGGACTTCTCTGCATGTTTCCCAGGCGAGAAATTGGCAGCATGTTCAGAACCATGTTTCTGTGAATAACTCCTGAACCGTAAGTCCTAGACGCTCGCTCTTGGCTGCATTCGATTCAGCTCGTGGCAGCCAGTCTAAAAAACACTATCTTGGACTTCTCTGCATGTTTCCCAGGCGAGAAATTGGCAGCATGTTCAGAACCATGTTTCTGTGAATAACTCCTGAACCGTAAGTCCTAGACGCTCGCTCTTGGCTGCATTCGATTCAGCTCGTGGCAGCCAGTCTAAAAAACACTATCTTGGACTTCTCTGCATGTTTCCCAGGCGAGAAATTGGCAGCATGTTCAGAACCATGTTTCTGTGAATAACTCCTGAACCGTAAGTCCTAGACGCTCGCTCTTGGCTGCATTCGATTCAGCTCGTGGCAGCCAGTCTAAAAAACACTATCTTGGACTTCTCTGCATGTTTCCCAGGCGAGCAATTGGCAGCATGTTCAGAACCATGTTTCTGTGAATAACTCCTGAACCGTAAGTCCTAGACGCTCGCTCTTGGCTGCATTCGATTCAGCTCGTGGCAGCCAGTCTAAAAAACACTATCTTGGACTTCTCTGCATGTTTCCCAGGCGAGAAATTGGCAGCATGTTCAGAACCATGTTTCTGTGAATAACTCCTGAACCGTAAGTCCTAGACGCTCGATCTTGGCGGCATTCGTCTCAGCGCCTGGCAATTAGTATAGGAGCACTGTGTTTGACTTCTCTGGATGTTTCCCAGGCGAGTTATTGACAAGTAAATCCTAGACGCTCGATCTTGGTTATTTTCGCTTTCGCGGCTGGCAGTAAAAGAACCATGTTTCTGTGACTAACTCCTGAACCGTAAGTCCTAGACGCTCGCTCTTGGCTGCATTCGATTCAGCTCGTGGCAGCCAGTCTAAAAAACACTATCTTGGACTTCTCTGCATGTTCCTAAGGCAAATGTTTCTAAAGCTAATTCTTGAACCGTAAGTCCTAGACGCTCGATCTTGGCGGCATTCGTCTCAGCGCCTGGCAATTAGTATAGGAGCACTGTGTTTGACTTCTCTGGATGTTTCCCAGGCGAGTTATTGACAAGTAAATCCTAGACGCTCGATCTTGGTTATTTTCGCTTTCGCGGCTGGCAGTAAAAGAACCATGTTTCTGTGAATAACTCCTGAACCGTAAGTCCTAGACGCTCGCTCTTGGCTGCATTCGATTCAGCTCGTGGCAGCCAGTCTAAAAAACACTATCTTGGACTTCTCTGCATGTTTCCCAGGCGAGCAATTTGCAGCATGTTCAGAACCATGTTTCTGTGAATAACTCCTGAACCGTAAGTCCTAGACGCTCGCTCTTGGCTGCATTCGATTCAGCTCGTGGCAGCCAGTCTAAAAAACACTATCTTGGACTTCTCTGCATGTTCCTAAGGCAAATGTTTCTAAAGCTAATTCTTGAACCGTAAGTCCTAGACGCTCGATCTTGGCGGCATTCGTCTCAGCGCCTGGCAATTAGTATAGGAGCACTGTGTTTGACTTCTCTGGATGTTTCCCAGGCGAGTTATTGACAAGTAAATCCTAGACGCTCGATCTTGGTTATTTTCGCTTTCGCGGCTGGCAGTAAAAGAACCATGTTTCTGTGAATAACTCCTGAACCGTAAGTCCTAGACGCTCGCTCTTGGCTGCATTCGATTCAGCTCGTGGCAGCCAGTCTAAAAAACACTATCTTGGACTTCTCTGCATGTTTCCCAGGCGAGCAATTGGCAGCATGTTCAGAACCATGTTTCTGTGAATAACTCCTGAACCGTAAGTCCTAGACGCTCGCTCTTGGCTGCATTCGATTCAGCTCGTGGCAGCCAGTCTAAAAAACACTATCTTGGACTTCTCTGCATGTTTCCCAGGCGAGAAATTGGCAGCATGTTCAGAACCATGTTTCTGTGAATAACTCCTGAACCGTAAGTCCTAGACGCTCGCTCTTGGCTGCATTCGATTCAGCTCGTGGCAGCCAGTCTAAAAAACACTATCTTGGACTTCTCTGCATGTTTCCCAGGCGAGAAATTGGCAGCATGTTCAGAACCATGTTTCTGTGAATAACTCCTGAACCGTAAGTCCTAGACGCTCGCTCTTGGCTGCATTCGATTCAGCTCGTGGCAGCCAGTCTAAAAAACACTATCTTGGACTTCTCTGCATGTTTCCCAGGCGAGCAATTGGCAGCATGTTCAGAACCATGTTTCTGTGAATAACTCCTGAACCGTAAGTCCTAGACGCTCGCTCTTGGCTGCATTCGATTCAGCTCGTGGCAGCCAGTCTAAAAAACACTATCTTGGACTTCTCTGCATGTTTCCCAGGCGAGAAATTGGCAGCATGTTCAGAACCATGTTTCTGTGAATAACTCCTGAACCGTAAGTCCTAGACGCTCGCTCTTGGCTGCATTCGATTCAGCTCGTGGCAGCCAGTCTAAAAAACACTATCTTGGACTTCTCTGCATGTTTCCCAGACGAGAAATTGGCAGCATGTTCAGAACCATGTTTCTGTGAATAACTCCTGAACCGTAAGTCCTAGACGCTCGATCTTGGCGGCATTCGTCTCAGCGCCTGGCAATTAGTATAGGAGCACTGTGTTTGACTTCTCTGGATGTTTCCCAGGCGAGTTATTGACAAGTAAATCCTAGACGCTCGATCTTGGTTATTTTCGCTTTCGCGGCTGGCAGTAAAAGAACCATGTTTCTGTGAATAACTCCTGAACCGTAAGTCCTAGACGCTCGCTCTTGGCTGCATTCGATTCAGCTCGTGGCAGCCAGTCTAAAAAACACTATCTTGGACTTCTCTGCATGTTTCCCAGGCGAGCAATTGGCAGCATGTTCAGAACCATGTTTCTGTGAATAACTCCTGAACCGTAAGTCCTAGACGCTCGCTCTTGGCTGCATTCGATTCAGCTCGTGGCAGCCAGTCTAAAAAACACTATCTTGGACTTCTCTGCATGTTCCTAAGGCAAATGTTTCTAAAGCTAATTCTTGAACCGTAAGTCCTAGACGCTCGATCTTGGCGGCATTCGTCTCAGCGCCTGGCAATTAGTATAGGAGCACTGTGTTTGACTTCTCTGGATGTTTCCCAGGCGAGTTATTGACAAGTAAATCCTAGACGCTCGATCTTGGTTATTTTCGCTTTCGCGGCTGGCAGTAAAAGAACCATGTTTCTGTGAATAACTCCTGAACCGTAAGTCCTAGACGCTCGCTCTTGGCTGCATTCGATTCAGCTCGTGGCAGCCAGTCTAAAAAACACTATCTTGGACTTCTCTGCATGTTTCCCAGGCGAGCAATTGGCAGCATGTTCAGAACCATGTTTCTGTGAATAACTCCTGAACCGTAAGTCCTAGACGCTCGCTCTTGGCTGCATTCGATTCAGCTCGTGGCAGCCAGTCTAAAAAACACTATCTTGGACTTCTCTGCATGTTCCTAAGGCAAATGTTTCTAAAGCTAATTCTTGAACCGTAAGTCCTAGACGCTCGATCTTGGCGGCATTCGTCTCAGCGCCTGGCAATTAGTATAGGAGCACTGTGTTTGACTTCTCTGGATGTTTCCCAGGCGAGTTATTGACAAGTAAATCCTAGACGCTCGATCTTGGTTATTTTCGCTTTCGCGGCTGGCAGTAAAAGAACCATGTTTCTGTGAATAACTCCTGAACCGTAAGTCCTAGACGCTCGCTCTTGGCTGCATTCGATTCAGCTCGTGGCAGCCAGTCTAAAAAACACTATCTTGGACTTCTCTGCATGTTTCCCAGGCGAGCAATTGGCAGCATGTTCAGAACCATGTTTCTGTGAATAACTCCTGAACCGTAAGTCCTAGACGCTCGCTCTTGGCTGCATTCGATTCAGCTCGTGGCAGCCAGTCTAAAAAACACTATCTTGGACTTCTCTGCATGTTTCCCTCGCGAGAAATTGGCAGCATGTTCAGAACCATGTTTCTGTGAATAACTCCTGAACCGTAAGTCCTAGACGCTCGCTCTTGGCTGCATTCGATTCAGCTCGTGGCAGCCAGTCTAAAAAACACTATCTTGGACTTCTCTGCATGTTTCCCAGGCGAGCAATTGGCAGCATGTTCAGAACCATGTTTCTGTGAATAACTCCTGAACCGTAAGTCCTAGACGCTCGCTCTTGGCTGCATTCGATTCAGCTCGTGGCAGCCAGTCTAAAAAACACTATCTTGGACTTCTCTGCATGTTTCCCAGGCGAGAAATTGGCAGCATGTTCAGAACCATGTTTCTGTGAATAACTCCTGAACCGTAAGTCCTAGACGCTCGATCTTGGCGGCATTCGTCTCAGCGCCTGGCAATTAGTATAGGAGCACTGTGTTTGACTTCTCTGGATGTTTCCCAGGCGAGTTATTGACAAGTAAATCCTAGACGCTCGATCTTGGTTATTTTCGCTTTCGCGGCTGGCAGTAAAAGAACCATGTTTCTGTGAATAACTCCTGAACCGTAAGTCCTAGACGCTCGCTCTTGGCTGCATTCGATTCAGCTCGTGGCAGCCAGTCTAAAAAACACTATCTTGGACTTCTCTGCATGTTTCCCAGACGAGAAATTGGCAGCATGTTCAGAACCATGTTTCTGTGAATAACTCCTGAACCGTAAGTCCTAGACGCTCGATCTTGGCGGCATTCGTCTCAGCGCCTGGCAATTAGTATAGGAGCACTGTGTTTGACTTCTCTGGATGTTTCCCAGGCGAGTTATTGACAAGTAAATCCTAGACGCTCGATCTTGGTTATTTTCGCTTTCGCGGCTGGCAGTAAAAGAACCATGTTTCTGTGAATAACTCCTGAACCGTAAGTCCTAGACGCTCGCTCTTGGCTGCATTCGATTCAGCTCGTGGCAGCCAGTCTAAAAAACACTATCTTGGACTTCTCTGCATGTTTCCCAGGCGAGCAATTGGCAGCATGTTCAGAACCATGTTTCTGTGAATAACTCCTGAACCGTAAGTCCTAGACGCTCGCTCTTGGCTGCATTCGATTCAGCTCGTGGCAGCCAGTCTAAAAAACACTATCTTGGACTTCTCTGCATGTTCCTAAGGCAAATGTTTCTAAAGCTAATTCTTGAACCGTAAGTCCTAGACGCTCGATCTTGGCGGCATTCGTCTCAGCGCCTGGCAATTAGTATAGGAGCACTGTGTTTGACTTCTCTGGATGTTTCCCAGGCGAGTTATTGACAAGTAAATCCTAGACGCTCGATCTTGGTTATTTTCGCTTTCGCGGCTGGCAGTAAAAGAACCATGTTTCTGTGAATAACTCCTGAACCGTAAGTCCTAGACGCTCGCTCTTGGCTGCATTCGATTCAGCTCGTGGCAGCCAGTCTAAAAAACACTATCTTGGACTTCTCTGCATGTTTCCCAGGCGAGCAATTGGCAGCATGTTCAGAACCATGTTTCTGTGAATAACTCCTGAACCGTAAGTCCTAGACGCTCGCTCTTGGCTGCATTCGATTCAGCTCGTGGCAGCCAGTCTAAAAAACACTATCTTGGACTTCTCTGCATGTTTCCCAGGCGAGAAATTGGCAGCATGTTCAGAACCATGTTTCTGTGAATAACTCCTGAACCGTAAGTCCTAGACGCTCGCTCTTGGCTGCATTCGATTCAGCTCGTGGCAGCCAGTCTAAAAAACACTATCTTGGACTTCTCTGCATGTTTCCCAGGCGAGCAATTGGCAGCATGTTCAGAACCATGTTTCTGTGAATAACTCCTGAACCGTAAGTCCTAGACGCTCGCTCTTGGCTGCATTCGATTCAGCTCGTGGCAGCCAGTCTAAAAAACACTATCTTGGACTTCTCTGCATGTTTCCCAGGCGAGAAATTGGCAGCATGTTCAGAACCATGTTTCTGTGAATAACTCCTGAACCGTAAGTCCTAGACGCTCGATCTTGGCGGCATTCGTCTCAGCGCCTGGCAATTAGTATAGGAGCACTGTGTTTGACTTCTCTGGATGTTTCCCAGGCGAGTTATTGACAAGTAAATCCTAGACGCTCGATCTTGGTTATTTTCGCTTTCGCGGCTGGCAGTAAAAGAACCATGTTTCTGTGAATAACTCCTGAACCGTAAGTCCTAGACGCTCGCTCTTGGCTGCATTCGATTCAGCTCGTGGCAGCCAGTCTAAAAAACACTATCTTGGACTTCTCTGCATGTTTCCCAGGCGAGAAATTGGCAGCATGTTCAGAACCATGTTTCTGTGAATAACTCCTGAACCGTAAGTCCTAGACGCTCGCTCTTGGCTGCATTCGATTCAGCTCGTGGCAGCCAGTCTAAAAAACACTATCTTGGACTTCTCTGCATGTTTCCCAGGCGAGAAATTGGCAGCATGTTCAGAACCATGTTTCTGTGAATAACTCCTGAACCGTAAGTCCTAGACGCTCGATCTTGGCGGCATTCGTCTCAGCGCCTGGCAATTAGTATAGGAGCACTGTGTTTGACTTCTCTGGATGTTTCCCAGGCGAGTTATTGACAAGTAAATCCTAGACGCTCGATCTTGGTTATTTTCGCTTTCGCGGCTGGCAGTAAAAGAACCATGTTTCTGTGAATAACTCCTGAACCGTAAGTCCTAGACGCTCGCTCTTGGCTGCATTCGATTCAGCTCGTGGCAGCCAGTCTAAAAAACACTATCTTGGACTTCTCTGCATGTTTCCCAGACGAGAAATTGGCAGCATGTTCAGAAACATGTTTCTGTGAATAACTCCTGAACCGTAAGTCCTAGACGCTCGATCTTGGCGGCATTCGTCTCAGCGCCTGGCAATTAGTATAGGAGCACTGTGTTTGACTTCTCTGGATGTTTCCCAGGCGAGTTATTGACAAGTAAATCCTAGACGCTCGATCTTGGTTATTTTCGCTTTCGCGGCTGGCAGTAAAAGAACCATGTTTCTGTGAATAACTCCTGAACCGTAAGTCCTAGACGCTCGCTCTTGGCTGCATTCGATTCAGCTCGTGGCAGCCAGTCTAAAAAACACTATCTTGGACTTCTCTGCATGTTTCCCAGGCGAGCAATTGGCAGCATGTTCAGAACCATGTTTCTGTGAATAACTCCTGAACCGTAAGTCCTAGACGCTCGCTCTTGGCTGCATTCGATTCAGCTCGTGGCAGCCAGTCTAAAAAACACTATCTTGGACTTCTCTGCATGTTCCTAAGGCAAATGTTTCTAAAGCTAATTCTTGAACCGTAAGTCCTAGACGCTCGATCTTGGCGGCATTCGTCTCAGCGCCTGGCAATTAGTATAGGAGCACTGTGTTTGACTTCTCTGGATGTTTCCCAGGCGAGTTATTGACAAGTAAATCCTAGACGCTCGATCTTGGTTATTTTCGCTTTCGCGGCTGGCAGTAAAAGAACCATGTTTCTGTGAATAACTCCTGAACCGTAAGTCCTAGACGCTCGCTCTTGGCTGCATTCGATTCAGCTCGTGGCAGCCAGTCTAAAAAACACTATCTTGGACTTCTCTGCATGTTTCCCAGGCGAGCAATTGGCAGCATGTTCAGAACCATGTTTCTGTGAATAACTCCTGAACCGTAAGTCCTAGACGCTCGCTCTTGGCTGCATTCGATTCAGCTCGTGGCAGCCAGTCTAAAAAACACTATCTTGGACTTCTCTGCATGTTTCCCAGGCGAGAAATTGGCAGCATGTTCAGAACCATGTTTCTGTGAATAACTCCTGAACCGTAAGTCCTAGACGCTCGCTCTTGGCTGCATTCGATTCAGCTCGTGGCAGCCAGTCTAAAAAACACTATCTTGGACTTCTCTGCATGTTTCCCAGGCGAGAAATTGGCAGCATGTTCAGAACCATGTTTCTGTGAATAACTCCTGAACCGTAAGTCCTAGACGCTCGCTCTTGGCTGCATTCGATTCAGCTCGTGGCAGCCAGTCTAAAAAACACTATCTTGGACTTCTCTGCATGTTTCCCAGGCGAGCAATTGGCAGCATGTTCAGAACCATGTTTCTGTGAATAACTCCTGAACCGTAAGTCCTAGACGCTCGCTCTTGGCTGCATTCGATTCAGCTCGTGGCAGCCAGTCTAAAAAACACTATCTTGGACTTCTCTGCATGTTTCCCAGGCGAGAAATTGGCAGCATGTTCAGAACCATGTTTCTGTGAATAACTCCTGAACCGTAAGTCCTAGACGCTCGATCTTGGCGGCATTCGTCTCAGCGCCTGGCAATTAGTATAGGAGCACTGTGTTTGACTTCTCTGGATGTTTCCCAGGCGAGTTATTGACAAGTAAATCCTAGACGCTCGATCTTGGTTATTTTCGCTTTTGCGGCTGGCAGTAAAAGAACCATGTTTCTGTGAATAACTCCTGAACCGTAAGTCCTAGACGCTCGCTCTTGGCTGCATTCGATTCAGCTCGTGGCAGCCAGTCTAAAAAACACTATCTTGGACTTCTCTGCATGTTTCCCAGGCGAGAAATTGGCAGCATGTTCAGAACCATGTTTCTGTGAATAACTCCTGAACCGTAAGTCCTAGACGCTCGATCTTGGCGGCATTCGTCTCAGCGCCTGGCAATTAGTATAGGAGCACTGTGTTTGACTTCTCTGGATGTTTCCCAGGCGAGTTATTGACAAGTAAATCCTAGACGCTCGATCTTGGTTATTTTCGCTTTCGCGGCTGGCAGTAAAAGAACCATGTTTCTGTGAATAACTCCTGAACCGTAAGTCCTAGACGCTCGCTCTTGGCTGCATTCGATTCAGCTCGTGGCAGCCAGTCTAAAAAACACTATCTTGGACTTCTCTGCATGTTTCCCAGGCGAGAAATTGGCAGCATGTTCAGAACCATGTTTCTGTGAATAACTCCTGAACCGTAAGTCCTAGACGCTCGATCTTGGCGGCATTCGTCTCAGCGCCTGGCAATTAGTATAGGAGCACTGTGTTTGACTTCTCTGGATGTTTCCCAGGCGAGTTATTGACAAGTAAATCCTAGACGCTCGATCTTGGTTATTTTCGCTTTCGCGGCTGGCAGTAAAAGAACCATGTTTCTGTGAATAACTCCTGAACCGTAAGTCCTAGACGCTCGCTCTTGGCTGCATTCGATTCAGCTCGTGGCAGCCAGTCTAAAAAACACTATCTTGGACTTCTCTGCATGTTTCCCAGGCGAGAAATTGGCAGCATGTTCAGAACCATGTTTCTGTGAATAACTCCTGAACCGTAAGTCCTAGACGCTCGCTCTTGGCTGCATTCGATTCAGCTCGTGGCAGCCAGTCTAAAAAACACTATCTTGGACTTCTCTGCATGTTTCCCAGGCGAGAAATTGGCAGCATGTTCAGAACCATGTTTCTGTGAATAACTCCTGAACCGTAAGTCCTAGACGCTCGCTCTTGGCTGCATTCGATTCAGCTCGTGGCAGCCAGTCTAAAAAACACTATCTTGGACTTCTCTGCATGTTTCCCAGGCGAGAAATTGGCAGCATGTTCAGAACCATGTTTCTGTGAATAACTCCTGAACCGTAAGTCCTAGACGCTCGATCTTGGCGGCATTCGTCTCAGCGCCTGGCAATTAGTATAGGAGCACTGTGTTTGACTTCTCTGGATGTTTCCCAGGCGAGTTATTGACAAGTAAATCCTAGACGCTCGATCTTGGTTATTTTCGCTTTCGCGGCTGGCAGTAAAAGAACCATGTTTCTGTGAATAACTCCTGAACCGTAAGTCCTAGACGCTCGCTCTTGGCTGCATTCGATTCAGCTCGTGGCAGCCAGTCTAAAAAACACTATCTTGGACTTCTCTGCATGTTTCCCAGGCGAGAAATTGGCAGCATGTTCAGAACCATGTTTCTGTGAATAACTCCTGAACCGTAAGTCCTAGACGCTCGCTCTTGGCTGCATTCGATTCAGCTCGTGGCAGCCAGTCTAAAAAACACTATCTTGGACTTCTCTGCATGTTTCCCAGGCGAGAAATTGGCAGCATGTTCAGAACCATGTTTCTGTGAATAACTCCTGAACCGTAAGTCCTAGACGCTCGCTCTTGGCTGCATTCGATTCAGCTCGTGGCAGCCAGTCTAAAAAACACTATCTTGGACTTCTCTGCATGTTTCCCAGGCGAGAAATTGGCAGCATGTTCAGAACCATGTTTCTGTGAATAACTCCTGAACCGTAAGTCCTAGACGCTCGATCTTGGCGGCATTCGTCTCAGCGCCTGGCAATTAGTATAGGAGCACTGTGTTTGACTTCTCTGGATGTTTCCCAGGCGAGTTATTGACAAGTAAATCCTAGACGCTCGATCTTGGTTATTTTCGCTTTCGCGGCTGGCAGTAAAAGAACCATGTTTCTGTGAATAACTCCTGAACCGTAAGTCCTAGACGCTCGCTCTTGGCTGCATTCGATTCAGCTCGTGGCAGCCAGTCTAAAAAACACTATCTTGGACTTCTCTGCATGTTTCCCAGGCGAGCAATTGGCAGCATGTTCAGAACCATGTTTCTGTGAATAACTCCTGAACCGTAAGTCCTAGACGCTCGCTCTTGGCTGCATTCGATTCAGCTCGTGGCAGCCAGTCTAAAAAACACTATCTTGGACTTCTCTGCATGTTCCTAAGGCAAATGTTTCTAAAGCTAATTCTTGAACCGTAAGTCCTAGACGCTCGATCTTGGCGGCATTCGTCTCAGCGCCTGGCAATTAGTATAGGAGCACTGTGTTTGACTTCTCTGGATGTTTCCCAGGCGAGTTATTGACAAGTAAATCCTAGACGCTCGATCTTGGTTATTTTCGCTTTCGCGGCTGGCAGTAAAAGAACCATGTTTCTGTGAATAACTCCTGAACCGTAAGTCCTAGACGCTCGCTCTTGGCTGCATTCGATTCAGCTCGTGGCAGCCAGTCTAAAAAACACTATCTTGGACTTCTCTGCATGTTTCCCAGGCGAGAAATTGGCAGCATGTTCAGAACCATGTTTCTGTGAATAACTCCTGAACCGTAAGTCCTAGACGCTCGCTCTTGGCTGCATTCGATTCAGCTCGTGGCAGCCAGTCTAAAAAACACTATCTTGGACTTCTCTGCATGTTTCCCAGGCGAGAAATTGGCAGCATGTTCAGAACCATGTTTCTGTGAATAACTCCTGAACCGTAAGTCCTAGACGCTCGATCTTGGCGGCATTCGTCTCAGCGCCTGGCAATTAGTATAGGAGCACTGTGTTTGACTTCTCTGGATGTTTCCCAGGCGAGTTATTGACAAGTAAATCCTAGACGCTCGATCTTGGTTATTTTCGCTTTCGCGGCTGGCAGTAAAAGAACCATGTTTCTGTGAATAACTCCTGAACCGTAAGTCCTAGACGCTCGCTCTTGGCTGCATTCGATTCAGCTCGTGGCAGCCAGTCTAAAAAACACTATCTTGGACTTCTCTGCATGTTTCCCAGACGAGAAATTGGCAGCATGTTCAGAAACATGTTTCTGAGAATAACTCCTGAACCGTAAGTCCTAGACGCTCGATCTTGGCGGCATTCGTCTCAGCGCCTGGCAATTAGTATAGGAGCACTGTGTTTGACTTCTCTGGATGTTTCCCAGGCGAGTTATTGACAAGTAAATCCTAGACGCTCGATCTTGGTTATTTTCGCTTTCGCGGCTGGCAGTAAAAGAACCATGTTTCTGTGAATAACTCCTGAACCGTAAGTCCTAGACGCTCGCTCTTGGCTGCATTCGATTCAGCTCGTGGCAGCCAGTCTAAAAAACACTATCTTGGACTTCTCTGCATGTTTCCCAGGCGAGCAATTGGCAGCATGTTCAGAACCATGTTTCTGTGAATAACTCCTGAACCGTAAGTCCTAGACGCTCGCTCTTGGCTGCATTCGATTCAGCTCGTGGCAGCCAGTCTAAAAAACACTATCTTGGACTTCTCTGCATGTTCCTAAGGCAAATGTTTCTAAAGCTAATTCTTGAACCGTAAGTCCTAGACGCTCGATCTTGGCGGCATTCGTCTCAGCGCCTGGCAATTAGTATAGGAGCACTGTGTTTGACTTCTCTGGATGTTTCCCAGGCGAGTTATTGACAAGTAAATCCTAGACGCTCGATCTTGGTTATTTTCGCTTTCGCGGCTGGCAGTAAAAGAACCATGTTTCTGTGAATAACTCCTGAACCGTAAGTCCTAGACGCTCGCTCTTGGCTGCATTCGATTCAGCTCGTGGCAGCCAGTCTAAAAAACACTATCTTGGACTTCTCTGCATGTTTCCCAGGCGAGCAATTGGCAGCATGTTCAGAACCATGTTTCTGTGAATAACTCCTGAACCGTAAGTCCTAGACGCTCGCTCTTGGCTGCATTCGATTCAGCTCGTGGCAGCCAGTCTAAAAAACACTATCTTGGACTTCTCTGCATGTTTCCCAGGCGAGAAATTGGCAGCATGTTCAGAACCATGTTTCTGTGAATAACTCCTGAACCGTAAGTCCTAGACGCTCGCTCTTGGCTGCATTCGATTCAGCTCGTGGCAGCCAGTCTAAAAAACACTATCTTGGACTTCTCTGCATGTTTCCCAGGCGAGAAATTGGCAGCATGTTCAGAACCATGTTTCTGTGAATAACTCCTGAACCGTAAGTCCTAGACGCTCGCTCTTGGCTGCATTCGATTCAGCTCGTGGCAGCCAGTCTAAAAAACACTATCTTGGACTTCTCTGCATGTTTCCCAGGCGAGCAATTGGCAGCATGTTCAGAACCATGTTTCTGTGAATAACTCCTGAACCGTAAGTCCTAGACGCTCGCTCTTGGCTGCATTCGATTCAGCTCGTGGCAGCCAGTCTAAAAAACACTATCTTGGACTTCTCTGCATGTTTCCCAGGCGAGAAATTGGCAGCATGTTCAGAACCATGTTTCTGTGAATAACTCCTGAACCGTAAGTCCTAGACGCTCGCTCTTGGCTGCATTCGATTCAGCTCGTGGCAGCCAGTCTAAAAAACACTATCTTGGACTTCTCTGCATGTTTCCCAGGCGAGAAATTGGCAGCATGTTCAGAACCATGTTTCTGTGAATAACTCCTGAACCGTAAGTCCTAGACGCTCGATCTTGGCGGCATTCGTCTCAGCGCCTGGCAATTAGTATAGGAGCACTGTGTTTGACTTCTCTGGATGTTTCCCAGGCGAGTTATTGACAAGTAAATCCTAGACGCTCGATCTTGGTTATTTTCGCTTTCGCGGCTGGCAGTAAAAGAACCATGTTTCTGTGAATAACTCCTGAACCGTAAGTCCTAGACGCTCGCTCTTGGCTGCATTCGATTCAGCTCGTGGCAGCCAGTCTAAAAAACACTATCTTGGACTTCTCTGCATGTTTCCCAGGCGAGCAATTGGCAGCATGTTCAGAACCATGTTTCTGTGAATAACTCCTGAACCGTAAGTCCTAGACGCTCGCTCTTGGCTGCATTCGATTCAGCTCGTGGCAGCCAGTCTAAAAAACACTATCTTGGACTTCTCTGCATGTTCCTAAGGCAAATGTTTCTAAAGCTAATTCTTGAACCGTAAGTCCTAGACGCTCGATCTTGGCGGCATTCGTCTCAGCGCCTGGCAATTAGTATAGGAGCACTGTGTTTGACTTCTCTGGATGTTTCCCAGGCGAGTTATTGACAAGTAAATCCTAGACGCTCGATCTTGGTTATTTTCGCTTTCGCGGCTGGCAGTAAAAGAACCATGTTTCTGTGAATAACTCCTGAACCGTAAGTCCTAGACGCTCGCTCTTGGCTGCATTCGATTCAGCTCGTGGCAGCCAGTCTAAAAAACACTATCTTGGACTTCTCTGCATGTTTCCCAGGCGAGCAATTGGCAGCATGTTCAGAACCATGTTTCTGTGAATAACTCCTGAACCGTAAGTCCTAGACGCTCGCTCTTGGCTGCATTCGATTCAGCTCGTGGCAGCCAGTCTAAAAAACACTATCTTGGACTTCTCTGCATGTTCCTAAGGCAAATGTTTCTAAAGCTAATTCTTGAACCGTAAGTCCTAGACGCTCGATCTTGGCGGCATTCGTCTCAGCGCCTGGCAATTAGTATAGGAGCACTGTGTTTGACTTCTCTGGATGTTTCCCAGGCGAGTTATTGACAAGTAAATCCTAGACGCTCGATCTTGGTTATTTTCGCTTTCGCGGCTGGCAGTAAAAGAACCATGTTTCTGTGAATAACTCCTGAACCGTAAGTCCTAGACGCTCGCTCTTGGCTGCATTCGATTCAGCTCGTGGCAGCCAGTCTAAAAAACACTATCTTGGACTTCTCTGCATGTTTCCCAGGCGAGCAATTGGCAGCATGTTCAGAACCATGTTTCTGTGAATAACTCCTGAACCGTAAGTCCTAGACGCTCGCTCTTGGCTGCATTCGATTCAGCTCGTGGCAGCCAGTCTAAAAAACACTATCTTGGACTTCTCTGCATGTTCCTAAGGCAAATGTTTCTAAAGCTAATTCTTGAACCGTAAGTCCTAGACGCTCGATCTTGGCGGCATTCGTCTCAGCGCCTGGCAATTAGTATAGGAGCACTGTGTTTGACTTCTCTGGATGTTTCCCAGGCGAGTTATTGACAAGTAAATCCTAGACGCTCGATCTTGGTTATTTTCGCTTTCGCGGCTGGCAGTAAAAGAACCATGTTTCTGTGAATAACTCCTGAACCGTAAGTCCTAGACGCTCGCTCTTGGCTGCATTCGATTCAGCTCGTGGCAGCCAGTCTAAAAAACACTATCTTGGACTTCTCTGCATGTTTCCCAGGCGAGCAATTGGCAGCATGTTCAGAACCATGTTTCTGTGAATAACTCCTGAACCGTAAGTCCTAGACGCTCGCTCTTGGCTGCATTCGATTCAGCTCGTGGCAGCCAGTCTAAAAAACACTATCTTGGACTTCTCTGCATGTTTCCCAGGCGAGAAATTGGCAGCATGTTCAGAACCATGTTTCTGTGAATAACTCCTGAACCGTAAGTCCTAGACGCTCGCTCTTGGCTGCATTCGATTCAGCTCGTGGCAGCCAGTCTAAAAAACACTATCTTGGACTTCTCTGCATGTTTCCCAGGCGAGAAATTGGCAGCATGTTCAGAACCATGTTTCTGTGAATAACTCCTGAACCGTAAGTCCTAGACGCTCGCTCTTGGCTGCATTCGATTCAGCTCGTGGCAGCCAGTCTAAAAAACACTATCTTGGACTTCTCTGCATGTTTCCCAGGCGAGAAATTGGCAGCATGTTCAGAACCATGTTTCTGTGAATAACTCCTGAACCGTAAGTCCTAGACGCTCGATCTTGGCGGCATTCGTCTCAGCGCCTGGCAATTAGTATAGGAGCACTGTGTTTGACTTCTCTGGATGTTTCCCAGGCGAGTTATTGACAAGTAAATCCTAGACGCTCGATCTTGGTTATTTTCGCTTTCGCGGCTGGCAGTAAAAGAACCATGTTTCTGTGAATAACTCCTGAACCGTAAGTCCTAGACGCTCGCTCTTGGCTGCATTCGATTCAGCTCGTGGCAGCCAGTCTAAAAAACACTATCTTGGACTTCTCTGCATGTTTCCCAGGCGAGCAATTGGCAGCATGTTCAGAACCATGTTTCTGTGAATAACTCCTGAACCGTAAGTCCTAGACGCTCGCTCTTGGCTGCATTCGATTCAGCTCGTGGCAGCCAGTCTAAAAAACACTATCTTGGACTTCTCTGCATGTTCCTAAGGCAAATGTTTCTAAAGCTAATTCTTGAACCGTAAGTCCTAGACGCTCGATCTTGGCGGCATTCGTCTCAGCGCCTGGCAATTAGTATAGGAGCACTGTGTTTGACTTCTCTGGATGTTTCCCAGGCGAGTTATTGACAAGTAAATCCTAGACGCTCGATCTTGGTTATTTTCGCTTTCGCGGCTGGCAGTAAAAGAACCATGTTTCTGTGAATAACTCCTGAACCGTAAGTCCTAGACGCTCGCTCTTGGCTGCATTCGATTCAGCTCGTGGCAGCCAGTCTAAAAAACACTATCTTGGACTTCTCTGCATGTTTCCCAGGCGAGAAATTGGCAGCATGTTCAGAACCATGTTTCTGTGAATAACTCCTGAACCGTAAGTCCTAGACGCTCGCTCTTGGCTGCATTCGATTCAGCTCGTGGCAGCCAGTCTAAAAAACACTATCTTGGACTTCTCTGCATGTTTCCCAGGCGAGAAATTGGCAGCATGTTCAGAACCATGTTTCTGTGAATAACTCCTGAACCGTAAGTCCTAGACGCTCGATCTTGGCGGCATTCGTCTCAGCGCCTGGCAATTAGTATAGGAGCACTGTGTTTGACTTCTCTGGATGTTTCCCAGGCGAGTTATTGACAAGTAAATCCTAGACGCTCGATCTTGGTTATTTTCGCTTTCGCGGCTGGCAGTAAAAGAACCATGTTTCTGTGAATAACTCCTGAACCGTAAGTCCTAGACGCTCGCTCTTGGCTGCATTCGATTCAGCTCGTGGCAGCCAGTCTAAAAAACACTATCTTGGACTTCTCTGCATGTTTCCCAGACGAGAAATTGGCAGCATGTTCAGAAACATGTTTCTGAGAATAACTCCTGAACCGTAAGTCCTAGACGCTCGATCTTGGCGGCATTCGTCTCAGCGCCTGGCAATTAGTATAGGAGCACTGTGTTTGACTTCTCTGGATGTTTCCCAGGCGAGTTATTGACAAGTAAATCCTAGACGCTCGATCTTGGTTATTTTCGCTTTCGCGGCTGGCAGTAAAAGAACCATGTTTCTGTGAATAACTCCTGAACCGTAAGTCCTAGACGCTCGCTCTTGGCTGCATTCGATTCAGCTCGTGGCAGCCAGTCTAAAAAACACTATCTTGGACTTCTCTGCATGTTTCCCAGGCGAGCAATTGGCAGCATGTTCAGAACCATGTTTCTGTGAATAACTCCTGAACCGTAAGTCCTAGACGCTCGCTCTTGGCTGCATTCGATTCAGCTCGTGGCAGCCAGTCTAAAAAACACTATCTTGGACTTCTCTGCATGTTCCTAAGGCAAATGTTTCTAAAGCTAATTCTTGAACCGTAAGTCCTAGACGCTCGATCTTGGCGGCATTCGTCTCAGCGCCTGGCAATTAGTATAGGAGCACTGTGTTTGACTTCTCTGGATGTTTCCCAGGCGAGTTATTGACAAGTAAATCCTAGACGCTCGATCTTGGTTATTTTCGCTTTCGCGGCTGGCAGTAAAAGAACCATGTTTCTGTGAATAACTCCTGAACCGTAAGTCCTAGACGCTCGCTCTTGGCTGCATTCGATTCAGCTCGTGGCAGCCAGTCTAAAAAACACTATCTTGGACTTCTCTGCATGTTTCCCAGGCGAGCAATTGGCAGCATGTTCAGAACCATGTTTCTGTGAATAACTCCTGAACCGTAAGTCCTAGACGCTCGCTCTTGGCTGCATTCGATTCAGCTCGTGGCAGCCAGTCTAAAAAACACTATCTTGGACTTCTCTGCATGTTTCCCAGGCGAGAAATTGGCAGCATGTTCAGAACCATGTTTCTGTGAATAACTCCTGAACCGTAAGTCCTAGACGCTCGCTCTTGGCTGCATTCGATTCAGCTCGTGGCAGCCAGTCTAAAAAACACTATCTTGGACTTCTCTGCATGTTTCCCAGGCGAGAAATTGGCAGCATGTTCAGAACCATGTTTCTGTGAATAACTCCTGAACCGTAAGTCCTAGACGCTCGCTCTTGGCTGCATTCGATTCAGCTCGTGGCAGCCAGTCTAAAAAACACTATCTTGGACTTCTCTGCATGTTTCCCAGGCGAGCAATTGGCAGCATGTTCAGAACCATGTTTCTGTGAATAACTCCTGAACCGTAAGTCCTAGACGCTCGCTCTTGGCTGCATTCGATTCAGCTCGTGGCAGCCAGTCTAAAAAACACTATCTTGGACTTCTCTGCATGTTTCCCAGGCGAGAAATTGGCAGCATGTTCAGAACCATGTTTCTGTGAATAACTCCTGAACCGTAAGTCCTAGACGCTCGCTCTTGGCTGCATTCGATTCAGCTCGTGGCAGCCAGTCTAAAAAACACTATCTTGGACTTCTCTGCATGTTTCCCAGGCGAGAAATTGGCAGCATGTTCAGAACCATGTTTCTGTGAATAACTCCTGAACCGTAAGTCCTAGACGCTCGATCTTGGCGGCATTCGTCTCAGCGCCTGGCAATTAGTATAGGAGCACTGTGTTTGACTTCTCTGGATGTTTCCCAGGCGAGTTATTGACAAGTAAATCCTAGACGCTCGATCTTGGTTATTTTCGCTTTCGCGGCTGGCAGTAAAAGAACCATGTTTCTGTGAATAACTCCTGAACCGTAAGTCCTAGACGCTCGCTCTTGGCTGCATTCGATTCAGCTCGTGGCAGCCAGTCTAAAAAACACTATCTTGGACTTCTCTGCATGTTTCCCAGGCGAGCAATTGGCAGCATGTTCAGAACCATGTTTCTGTGAATAACTCCTGAACCGTAAGTCCTAGACGCTCGCTCTTGGCTGCATTCGATTCAGCTCGTGGCAGCCAGTCTAAAAAACACTATCTTGGACTTCTCTGCATGTTCCTAAGGCAAATGTTTCTAAAGCTAATTCTTGAACCGTAAGTCCTAGACGCTCGATCTTGGCGGCATTCGTCTCAGCGCCTGGCAATTAGTATAGGAGCACTGTGTTTGACTTCTCTGGATGTTTCCCAGGCGAGTTATTGACAAGTAAATCCTAGACGCTCGATCTTGGTTATTTTCGCTTTCGCGGCTGGCAGTAAAAGAACCATGTTTCTGTGAATAACTCCTGAACCGTAAGTCCTAGACGCTCGCTCTTGGCTGCATTCGATTCAGCTCGTGGCAGCCAGTCTAAAAAACACTATCTTGGACTTCTCTGCATGTTTCCCAGGCGAGCAATTGGCAGCATGTTCAGAACCATGTTTCTGTGAATAACTCCTGAACCGTAAGTCCTAGACGCTCGCTCTTGGCTGCATTCGATTCAGCTCGTGGCAGCCAGTCTAAAAAACACTATCTTGGACTTCTCTGCATGTTCCTAAGGCAAATGTTTCTAAAGCTAATTCTTGAACCGTAAGTCCTAGACGCTCGATCTTGGCGGCATTCGTCTCAGCGCCTGGCAATTAGTATAGGAGCACTGTGTTTGACTTCTCTGGATGTTTCCCAGGCGAGTTATTGACAAGTAAATCCTAGACGCTCGATCTTGGTTATTTTCGCTTTCGCGGCTGGCAGTAAAAGAACCATGTTTCTGTGAATAACTCCTGAACCGTAAGTCCTAGACGCTCGCTCTTGGCTGCATTCGATTCAGCTCGTGGCAGCCAGTCTAAAAAACACTATCTTGGACTTCTCTGCATGTTTCCCAGGCGAGCAATTGGCAGCATGTTCAGAACCATGTTTCTGTGAATAACTCCTGAACCGTAAGTCCTAGACGCTCGCTCTTGGCTGCATTCGATTCAGCTCGTGGCAGCCAGTCTAAAAAACACTATCTTGGACTTCTCTGCATGTTCCTAAGGCAAATGTTTCTAAAGCTAATTCTTGAACCGTAAGTCCTAGACGCTCGATCTTGGCGGCATTCGTCTCAGCGCCTGGCAATTAGTATAGGAGCACTGTGTTTGACTTCTCTGGATGTTTCCCAGGCGAGTTATTGACAAGTAAATCCTAGACGCTCGATCTTGGTTATTTTCGCTTTCGCGGCTGGCAGTAAAAGAACCATGTTTCTGTGAATAACTCCTGAACCGTAAGTCCTAGACGCTCGCTCTTGGCTGCATTCGATTCAGCTCGTGGCAGCCAGTCTAAAAAACACTATCTTGGACTTCTCTGCATGTTTCCCAGGCGAGCAATTGGCAGCATGTTCAGAACCATGTTTCTGTGAATAACTCCTGAACCGTAAGTCCTAGACGCTCGCTCTTGGCTGCATTCGATTCAGCTCGTGGCAGCCAGTCTAAAAAACACTATCTTGGACTTCTCTGCATGTTTCCCAGGCGAGAAATTGGCAGCATGTTCAGAACCATGTTTCTGTGAATAACTCCTGAACCGTAAGTCCTAGACGCTCGCTCTTGGCTGCATTCGATTCAGCTCGTGGCAGCCAGTCTAAAAAACACTATCTTGGACTTCTCTGCATGTTTCCCAGACGAGAAATTGGCAGCATGTTCAGAACCATGTTTCTGTGAATAACTCCTGAACCGTAAGTCCTAGACGCTCGCTCTTGGCTGCATTCGATTCAGCTCGTGGCAGCCAGTCTAAAAAACACTATCTTGGACTTCTCTGCATGTTTCCCAGGCGAGAAATTGGCAGCATGTTCAGAACCATGTTTCTGTGAATAACTCCTGAACCGTAAGTCCTAGACGCTCGCTCTTGGCTGCATTCGATTCAGCTCGTGGCAGCCAGTCTAAAAAACACTATTTTGGACTTCTCTGCATGTTTCCCAGGCGAGCAATTGGCAGCATGTTCAGAACCATGTTTCTGTGAATAACTCCTGAACCGTAAGTCCTAGACGCTCGCTCTTGGCTGCATTCGATTCAGCTCGTGGCAGCCAGTCTAAAAAACACTATCTTGGACTTCTCTGCATGTTTCCCAGGCGAGAAATTGGCAGCATGTTCAGAACCATGTTTCTGTGAATAACTCCTGAACCGTAAGTCCTAGACGCTCGATCTTGGCGGCATTCGTCTCAGCGCCTGGCAATTAGTATAGGAGCACTGTGTTTGACTTCTCTGGATGTTTCCCAGGCGAGTTATTGACAAGTAAATCCTAGACGCTCGATCTTGGTTATTTTCGCTTTCGCGGCTGGCAGTAAAAGAACCATGTTTCTGTGAATAACTCCTGAACCGTAAGTCCTAGACGCTCGCTCTTGGCTGCATTCGATTCAGCTCGTGGCAGCCAGTCTAAAAAACACTATCTTGGACTTCTCTGCATGTTTCCCAGGCGAGAAATTGGCAGCATGTTCAGAACCATGTTTCTGTGAATAACTCCTGAACCGTAAGTCCTAGACGCTCGATCTTGGCGGCATTCGTCTCAGCGCCTGGCAATTAGTATAGGAGCACTGTGTTTGACTTCTCTGGATGTTTCCCAGGCGAGTTATTGACAAGTAAATCCTAGACGCTCGATCTTGGTTATTTTCGCTTTCGCGGCTGGCAGTAAAAGAACCATGTTTCTGTGAATAACTCCTGAACCGTAAGTCCTAGACGCTCGCTCTTGGCTGCATTCGATTCAGCTCGTGGCAGCCAGTCTAAAAAACACTATCTTGGACTTCTCTGCATGTTTCCCAGGCGAGAAATTGGCAGCATGTTCAGAACCATGTTTCTGTGAATAACTCCTGAACCGTAAGTCCTAGACGCTCGCTCTTGGCTGCATTCGATTCAGCTCGTGGCAGCCAGTCTAAAAAACACTATTTTGGACTTCTCTGCATGTTTCCCAGGCGAGCAATTGGCAGCATGTTCAGAACCATGTTTCTGTGAATAACTCCTGAACCGTAAGTCCTAGACGCTCGCTCTTGGCTGCATTCGATTCAGCTCGTGGCAGCCAGTCTAAAAAACACTATCTTGGACTTCTCTGCATGTTTCCCAGGCGAGAAATTGGCAGCATGTTCAGAACCATGTTTCTGTGAATAACTCCTGAACCGTAAGTCCTAGACGCTCGATCTTGGCGGCATTCGTCTCAGCGCCTGGCAATTAGTATAGGAGCACTGTGTTTGACTTCTCTGGATGTTTCCCAGGCGAGTTATTGACAAGTAAATCCTAGACGCTCGATCTTGGTTATTTTCGCTTTCGCGGCTGGCAGTAAAAGAACCATGTTTCTGTGAATAACTCCTGAACCGTAAGTCCTAGACGCTCGCTCTTGGCTGCATTCGATTCAGCTCGTGGCAGCCAGTCTAAAAAACACTATCTTGGACTTCTCTGCATGTTTCCCAGGCGAGAAATTGGCAGCATGTTCAGAACCATGTTTCTGTGAATAACTCCTGAACCGTAAGTCCTAGACGCTCGATCTTGGCGGCATTCGTCTCAGCGCCTGGCAATTAGTATAGGAGCACTGTGTTTGACTTCTCTGGATGTTTCCCAGGCGAGTTATTGACAAGTAAATCCTAGACGCTCGATCTTGGTTATTTTCGCTTTCGCGGCTGGCAGTAAAAGAACCATGTTTCTGTGAATAACTCCTGAACCGTAAGTCCTAGACGCTCGCTCTTGGCTGCATTCGATTCAGCTCGTGGCAGCCAGTCTAAAAAACACTATCTTGGACTTCTCTGCATGTTTCCCAGGCGAGAAATTGGCAGCATGTTCAGAACCATGTTTCTGTGAATAACTCCTGAACCGTAAGTCCTAGACGCTCGCTCTTGGCTGCATTCGATTCAGCTCGTGGCAGCCAGTCTAAAAAACACTATCTTGGACTTCTCTGCATGTTTCCCAGGCGAGAAATTGGCAGCATGTTCAGAACCATGTTTCTGTGAATAACTCCTGAACCGTAAGTCCTAGACGCTCGCTCTTGGCTGCATTCGATTCAGCTCGTGGCAGCCAGTCTAAAAAACACTATCTTGGACTTCTCTGCATGTTTCCCAGGCGAGAAATTGGCAGCATGTTCAGAACCATGTTTCTGTGAATAACTCCTGAACCGTAAGTCCTAGACGCTCGATCTTGGCGGCATTCGTCTCAGCGCCTGGCAATTAGTATAGGAGCACTGTGTTTGACTTCTCTGGATGTTTCCCAGGCGAGTTATTGACAAGTAAATCCTAGACGCTCGATCTTGGTTATTTTCGCTTTCGCGGCTGGCAGTAAAAGAACCATGTTTCTGTGAATAACTCCTGAACCGTAAGTCCTAGACGCTCGCTCTTGGCTGCATTCGATTCAGCTCGTGGCAGCCAGTCTAAAAAACACTATCTTGGACTTCTCTGCATGTTTCCCAGGCGAGCAATTGGCAGCATGTTCAGAACCATGTTTCTGTGAATAACTCCTGAACCGTAAGTCCTAGACGCTCGCTCTTGGCTGCATTCGATTCAGCTCGTGGCAGCCAGTCTAAAAAACACTATCTTGGACTTCTCTGCATGTTTCCCAGGCGAGCAATTGGCAGCATGTTCAGAACCATGTTTCTGTGAATAACTCCTGAACCGTAAGTCCTAGACGCTCGCTCTTGGCTGCATTCGATTCAGCTCGTGGCAGCCAGTCTAAAAAACACTATCTTGGACTTCTCTGCATGTTCCTAAGGCAAATGTTTCTAAAGCTAATTCTTGAACCGTAAGTCCTAGACGCTCGATCTTGGCGGCATTCGTCTCAGCGCCTGGCAATTAGTATAGGAGCACTGTGTTTGACTTCTCTGGATGTTTCCCAGGCGAGTTATTGACAAGTAAATCCTAGACGCTCGATCTTGGTTATTTTCGCTTTCGCGGCTGGCAGTAAAAGAACCATGTTTCTGTGAATAACTCCTGAACCGTAAGTCCTAGACGCTCGCTCTTGGCTGCATTCGATTCAGCTCGTGGCAGCCAGTCTAAAAACACTATCTTGGACTTCTCTGCATGTTTCCCAGGCGAGCAATTGGCAGCATGTTCAGAACCATGTTTCTGTGAATAACTCCTGAACCGTAAGTCCTAGACGCTCGCTCTTGGCTGCATTCGATTCAGCTCGTGGCAGCCAGTCTAAAAAACACTATCTTGGACTTCTCTGCATGTTTCCCAGGCGAGAAATTGGCAGCATGTTCAGAACCATGTTTCTGTGAATAACTCCTGAACCGTAAGTCCTAGACGCTCGCTCTTGGCTGCATTCGATTCAGCTCGTGGCAGCCAGTCTAAAAAACACTATCTTGGACTTCTCTGCATGTTTCCCAGGCGAGAAATTGGCAGCATGTTCAGAACCATGTTTCTGTGAATAACTCCTGAACCGTAAGTCCTAGACGCTCGCTCTTGGCTGCATTCGATTCAGCTCGTGGCAGCCAGTCTAAAAAACACTATCTTGGACTTCTCTGCATGTTTCCCAGGCGAGCAATTGGCAGCATGTTCAGAACCATGTTTCTGTGAATAACTCCTGAACCGTAAGTCCTAGACGCTCGCTCTTGGCTGCATTCGATTCAGCTCGTGGCAGCCAGTCTAAAAAACACTATCTTGGACTTCTCTGCATGTTTCCCAGGCGAGAAATTGGCAGCATGTTCAGAACCATGTTTCTGTGAATAACTCCTGAACCGTAAGTCCTAGACGCTCGATCTTGGCGGCATTCGTCTCAGCGCCTGGCAATTAGTATAGGAGCACTGTGTTTGACTTCTCTGGATGTTTCCCAGGCGAGTTATTGACAAGTAAATCCTAGACGCTCGATCTTGGTTATTTTCGCTTTCGCGGCTGGCAGTAAAAGAACCATGTTTCTGTGAATAACTCCTGAACCGTAAGTCCTAGACGCTCGCTCTTGGCTGCATTCGATTCAGCTCGTGGCAGCCAGTCTAAAAAACACTATCTTGGACTTCTCTGCATGTTTCCCAGGCGAGAAATTGGCAGCATGTTCAGAACCATGTTTCTGTGAATAACTCCTGAACCGTAAGTCCTAGACGCTCGATCTTGGCGGCATTCGTCTCAGCGCCTGGCAATTAGTATAGGAGCACTGTGTTTGACTTCTCTGGATGTTTCCCAGGCGAGTTATTGACAAGTAAATCCTAGACGCTCGATCTTGGTTATTTTCGCTTTCGCGGCTGGCAGTAAAAGAACCATGTTTCTGTGAATAACTCCTGAACCGTAAGTCCTAGACGCTCGCTCTTGGCTGCATTCGATTCAGCTCGTGGCAGCCAGTCTAAAAAACACTATCTTGGACTTCTCTGCATGTTTCCCAGGCGAGAAATTGGCAGCATGTTCAGAACCATGTTTCTGTGAATAACTCCTGAACCGTAAGTCCTAGACGCTCGCTCTTGGCTGCATTCGATTCAGCTCGTGGCAGCCAGTCTAAAAAACACTATCTTGGACTTCTCTGCATGTTTCCCAGGCGAGCAATTGGCAGCATGTTCAGAACCATGTTTCTGTGAATAACTCCTGAACCGTAAGTCCTAGACGCTCGCTCTTGGCTGCATTCGATTCAGCTCGTGGCAGCCAGTCTAAAAAACACTATCTTGGACTTCTCTGCATGTTTCCCAGGCGAGAAATTGGCAGCATGTTCAGAACCATGTTTCTGTGAATAACTCCTGAACCGTAAGTCCTAGACGCTCGATCTTGGCGGCATTCGTCTCAGCGCCTGGCAATTAGTATAGGAGCACTGTGTTTGACTTCTCTGGATGTTTCCCAGGCGAGTTATTGACAAGTAAATCCTAGACGCTCGATCTTGGTTATTTTCGCTTTCGCGGCTGGCAGTAAAAGAACCATGTTTCTGTGAATAACTCCTGAACCGTAAGTCCTAGACGCTCGCTCTTGGCTGCATTCGATTCAGCTCGTGGCAGCCAGTCTAAAAAACACTATCTTGGACTTCTCTGCATGTTTCCCAGACGAGAAATTGGCAGCATGTTCAGAACCATGTTTCTGTGAATAACTCCTGAACCGTAAGTCCTAGACGCTCGATCTTGGCGGCATTCGTCTCAGCGCCTGGCAATTAGTATAGTAGCACTGTGTTTGACTTCTCTGGATGTTTCCCAGGCGAGTTATTGACAAGTAAATC
>NW_027462215.1:0-46686 GCF_050947455.1 Rhinoderma darwinii
AATTGGCAGCATGTTCAGAACCATGTTTCTGTGAATAACTCCTGAACCGTAAGTCCTAGACGCTCGCTCTTGGCTGCATTCGATTCAGCTCGTGGCAGCCAGTCTAAAAAACACTATCTTGGACTTCTCTGCATGTTTCCCAGGCGAGCAATTGGCAGCATGTTCAGAACCATGTTTCTGTGAATAACTCCTGAACCGTAAGTCCTAGACGCTCGCTCTTGGCTGCATTCGATTCAGCTCGTGGCAGCCAGTCTAAAAAACACTATCTTGGACTTCTCTGCATGTTCCTAAGGCAAATGTTTCTAAAGCTAATTCTTGAACCGTAAGTCCTAGACGCTCGATCTTGGCGGCATTCGTCTCAGCGCCTGGCAATTAGTATAGGAGCACTGTGTTTGACTTCTCTGGATGTTTCCCAGGCGAGTTATTGACAAGTAAATCCTAGACGCTCGATCTTGGTTATTTTCGCTTTTGCGGCTGGCAGTAAAAGAACCATGTTTCTGTGAATAACTCCTGAACCGTAAGTCCTAGACGCTCGCTCTTGGCTGCATTCGATTCAGCTCGTGGCAGCCAGTCTAAAAAACACTATCTTGGACTTCTCTGCATGTTTCCCAGGCGAGAAATTGGCAGCATGTTCAGAACCATGTTTCTGTGAATAACTCCTGAACCGTAAGTCCTAGACGCTCGATCTTGGCGGCATTCGTCTCAGCGCCTGGCAATTAGTATAGGAGCACTGTGTTTGACTTCTCTGGATGTTTCCCAGGCGAGTTATTGACAAGTAAATCCTAGACGCTCGATCTTGGTTATTTTCGCTTTCGCGGCTGGCAGTAAAAGAACCATGTTTCTGTGAATAACTCCTGAACCGTAAGTCCTAGACGCTCGCTCTTGGCTGCATTCGATTCAGCTCGTGGCAGCCAGTCTAAAAAAACACTATCTTGGACTTCTCTGCATGTTTCCCAGGCGAGAAATTGGCAGCATGTTCAGAACCATGTTTCTGTGAATAACTCCTGAACCGTAAGTCCTAGACGCTCGCTCTTGGCTGCATTCGATTCAGCTCGTGGCAGCCAGTCTAAAAAACACTATCTTGGACTTCTCTGCATGTTTCCCAGGCGAGAAATTGGCAGCATGTTCAGAACCATGTTTCTGTGAATAACTCCTGAACCGTAAGTCCTAGACGCTCGCTCTTGGCTGCATTCGATTCAGCTCGTGGCAGCCAGTCTAAAAAACACTATCTTGGACTTCTCTGCATGTTTCCCAGGCGAGCAATTGGCAGCATGTTCAGAACCATGTTTCTGTGAATAACTCCTGAACCGTAAGTCCTAGACGCTCGCTCTTGGCTGCATTCGATTCAGCTCGTGGCAGCCAGTCTAAAAAACACTATCTTGGACTTCTCTGCATGTTTCCCAGGCGAGCAATTGGCAGCATGTTCAGAACCATGTTTCTGTGAATAACTCCTGAACCGTAAGTCCTAGACGCTCGCTCTTGGCTGCATTCGATTCAGCTCGTGGCAGCCAGTCTAAAAAACACTATGTTGGACTTCTCTGCATGTTCCTAAGGCAAATGTTTCTAAAGCTAATTCTTGAACCGTAAGTCCTAGACGCTCGATCTTGGCGGCATTCGTCTCAGCGCCTGGCAATTAGTATAGGAGCACTGTGTTTGACTTCTCTGGATGTTTCCCAGGCGAGTTATTGACAAGTAAATCCTAGACGCTCGATCTTGGTTATTTTCGCTTTTGCGGCTGGCAGTAAAAGAACCATGTTTCTGTGAATAACTCCTGAACCGTAAGTCCTAGACGCTCGCTCTTGGCTGCATTCGATTCAGCTCGTGGCAGCCAGTCTAAAAAACACTATCTTGGACTTCTCTGCATGTTTCCCAGGCGAGAAATTGGCAGCATGTTCAGAACCATGTTTCTGTGAATAACTCCTGAACCGTAAGTCCTAGACGCTCGCTCTTGGCTGCATTCGATTCAGCTCGTGGCAGCCAGTCTAAAAAGCACTATCTTGGACTTCTCTGCATGTTTCCCAGGCGAGAAATTGGCAGCATGTTCAGAACCATGTTTCTGTGAATAACTCCTGAACCGTAAGTCCTAGACGCTCGATCTTGGCGGCATTCGTCTCAGCGCCTGGCAATTAGTATAGGAGCACTGTGTTTGACTTCTCTGGATGTTTCCCAGGCGAGTTATTGACAAGTAAATCCTAGACGCTCGATCTTGGTTATTTTCGCTTTCGCGGCTGGCAGTAAAAGAACCATGTTTCTGTGAATAACTCCTGAACCGTAAGTCCTAGACGCTCGCTCTTGGCTGCATTCGATTCAGCTCGTGGCAGCCAGTCTAAAAAACACTATCTTGGACTTCTCTGCATGTTTCCCAGGCGAGCAATTGGCAGCATGTTCAGAACCATGTTTCTGTGAATAACTCCTGAACCGTAAGTCCTAGACGCTCGCTCTTGGCTGCATTCGATTCAGCTCGTGGCAGCCAGTCTAAAAAACACTATCTTGGACTTCTCTGCATGTTTCCCAGGCGAGAAATTGGCAGCATGTTCAGAACCATGTTTCTGTGAATAACTCCTGAACCGTAAGTCCTAGACGCTCGCTCTTGGCTGCATTCGATTCAGCTCGTGGCAGCCAGTCTAAAAAACACTATCTTGGACTTCTCTGCATGTTTCCCAGGCGAGCAATTGGCAGCATGTTCAGAACCATGTTTCTGTGAATAACTCCTGAACCGTAAGTCCTAGACGCTCGCTCTTGGCTGCATTCGATTCAGCTCGTGGCAGCCAGTCTAAAAAACACTATCTTGGACTTCTCTGCATGTTTCCCAGGCGAGCAATTGGCAGCATGTTCAGAACCATGTTTCTGTGAATAACTCCTGAACCGTAAGTCCTAGACGCTCGCTCTTGGCTGCATTCGATTCAGCTCGTGGCAGCCAGTCTAAAAAACACTTTCTTGTACTTCTCTGCATGTTTCCCAGGCGAGCAATTGGCAGCATGTTCAGAACCATGTTTCTGTGAATAACTCCTGAACCGTAAGTCCTAGACGCTCGATCTTGGCGGCATTCGTCTCAGCGCCTGGCAATTAGTATAGGAGCACTGTGTTTGACTTCTCTGGATGTTTCCCAGGCGAGTTATTGACAAGTAAATCCTAGACGCTCGATCTTGGTTATTTTCGCTTTCGCGGCTGGCAGTAAAAGAACCATGTTTCTGTGAATAACTCCTGAACCGTAAGTCCTAGACGCTCGCTCTTGGCTGCATTCGATTCAGCTCGTGGCAGCCAGTCTAAAAAACACTATCTTGGACTTCTCTGCATGTTTCCCAGGCGAGAAATTGGCAGCATGTTCAGAACCATGTTTCTGTGAATAACTCCTGAAACGTAAGTCCTAGACGCTCGATCTTGGCGGCATTCGTCTCAGCGCCTGGCAATTAGTATAGGAGCACTGTGTTTGACTTCTCTGGATGTTTCCCAGGCGAGTTATTGACAAGTAAATCCTAGACGCTCGATCTTGGTTATTTTCGCTTTCGCGGCTGGCAGTAAAAGAACCATGTTTCTGTGAATAACTCCTGAACCGTAAGTCCTAGACGCTCGCTCTTGGCTGCATTCGATTCAGCTCGTGGCAGCCAGTCTAAAAAACACTATCTTGGACTTCTCTGCATGTTTCCCAGGCGAGAAATTGGCAGCATGTTCAGAACCATGTTTCTGTGAATAACTCCTGAACCGTAAGTCCTAGACGCTCGCTCTTGGCTGCATTCGATTCAGCTCGTGGCAGCCAGTCTAAAAAACACTATCTTGGACTTCTCTGCATGTTTCCCAGGCGAGAAATTGGCAGCATGTTCAGAACCATGTTTCTGTGAATAACTCCTGAACCGTAAGTCCTAGACGCTCGCTCTTGGCTGCATTCGATTCAGCTCGTGGCAGCCAGTCTAAAAAACACTATCTTGGACTTCTCTGCATGTTTCCCAGGCGAGAAATTGGCAGCATGTTCAGAACCATGTTTCTGTGAATAACTCCTGAACCGTAAGTCCTAGACGCTCGCTCTTGGCTGCATTCGATTCAGCTCGTGGCAGCCAGTCTAAAAAACACTATCTTGGACTTCTCTGCATGTTTCCCAGGCGAGCAATTGGCAGCATGTTCAGAACCATGTTTCTGTGAATAACTCCTGAACCGTAAGTCCTAGACGCTCGCTCTTGGCTGCATTCGATTCAGCTCGTGGCAGCCAGTCTAAAAAACACTATCTTGGACTTCTCTGCATGTTTCCCAGGCGAGAAATTGGCAGCATGTTCAGAACCATGTTTCTGTGAATAACTCCTGAACCGTAAGTCCTAGACGCTCGCTCTTGGCTGCATTCGATTCAGCTCGTGGCAGCCAGTCTAAAAAACACTATTCGTGGCAGCCAGTCTAAAAAACACTATCTTGGACTTCTCTGCATGTTTCCCAGGCGAGAAATTGGCAGCATGTTCAGAACCATGTTTCTGTGAATAACTCCTGAACCGTAAGTCCTAGACGCTCGATCTTGGCGGCATTCGTCTCAGCGCCTGGCAATTAGTATAGGAGCACTGTGTTTGACTTCTCTGGATGTTTCCCAGGCGAGTTATTGACAAGTAAATCCTAGACGCTCGATCTTGGTTATTTTCGCTTTCGCGGCTGGCAGTAAAAGAACCATGTTTCTGTGAATAACTCCTGAACCGTAAGTCCTAGACGCTCGCTCTTGGCTGCATTCGATTCAGCTCGTGGCAGCCAGTCTAAAAAAACACTATCTTGGACTTCTCTGCATGTTTCCCAGGCGAGAAATTGGCAGCATGTTCAGAACCATGTTTCTGTGAATAACTCCTGAACCGTAAGTCCTAGACGCTCGCTCTTGGCTGCATTCGATTCAGCTCGTGGCAGCCAGTCTAAAAAACACTATCTTGGACTTCTCTGCATGTTTCCCAGGCGAGAAATTGGCAGCATGTTCAGAACCATGTTTCTGTGAATAACTCCTGAACCGTAAGTCCTAGACGCTCGCTCTTGGCTGCATTCGATTCAGCTCGTGGCAGCCAGTCTAAAAAACACTATCTTGGACTTCTCTGCATGTTTCCCAGGCGAGCAATTGGCAGCATGTTCAGAACCATGTTTCTGTGAATAACTCCTGAACCGTAAGTCCTAGACGCTCGCTCTTGGCTGCATTCGATTCAGCTCGTGGCAGCCAGTCTAAAAAACACTATCTTGGACTTCTCTGCATGTTTCCCAGGCGAGCAATTGGCAGCATGTTCAGAACCATGTTTCTGTGAATAACTCCTGAACCGTAAGTCCTAGACGCTCGCTCTTGGCTGCATTCGATTCAGCTCGTGGCAGCCAGTCTAAAAAACACTATGTTGGACTTCTCTGCATGTTCCTAAGGCAAATGTTTCTAAAGCTAATTCTTGAACCGTAAGTCCTAGACGCTCGATCTTGGCGGCATTCGTCTCAGCGCCTGGCAATTAGTATAGGAGCACTGTGTTTGACTTCTCTGGATGTTTCCCAGGCGAGTTATTGACAAGTAAATCCTAGACGCTCGATCTTGGTTATTTTCGCTTTTGCGGCTGGCAGTAAAAGAACCATGTTTCTGTGAATAACTCCTGAACCGTAAGTCCTAGACGCTCGCTCTTGGCTGCATTCGATTCAGCTCGTGGCAGCCAGTCTAAAAAACACTATCTTGGACTTCTCTGCATGTTTCCCAGGCGAGAAATTGGCAGCATGTTCAGAACCATGTTTATGTGAATAACTCCTGAACCGTAAGTCCTAGACGCTCGATCTTGGCGGCATTCGTCTCAGCGCCTGGCAATTAGTATAGGAGCACTGTGTTTGACTTCTCTGGATGTTTCCCAGGCGAGTTATTGACAAGTAAATCCTAGACGCTCGATCTTGGTTATTTTCGCTTTCGCGGCTGGCAGTAAAAGAACCATGTTTCTGTGAATAACTCCTGAACCGTAAGTCCTAGACGCTCGCTCTTGGCTGCATTCGATTCAGCTCGTGGCAGCCAGTCTAAAAAACACTATCTTGGACTTCTCTGCATGTTTCCCAGGCGAGAAATTGGCAGCATGTTCAGAACCATGTTTCTGTGAATAACTCCTGAACCGTAAGTCCTAGACGCTCGCTCTTGGCTGCATTCGATTCAGCTCGTGGCAGCCAGTCTAAAAAACACTATCTTGGACTTCTCTGCATGTTTCCCAGGCGAGCAATTGGCAGCATGTTCAGAACCATGTTTCTGTGAATAACTCCTGAACCGTAAGTCCTAGACGCTCGCTCTTGGCTGCATTCGATTCAGCTCGTGGCAGCCAGTCTAAAAAACACTATCTTGGACTTCTCTGCATGTTTCCCAGGCGAGAAATTGGCAGCATGTTCAGAACCATGTTTCTGTGAATAACTCCTGAACCGTAAGTCCTAGACGCTCGCTCTTGGCTGCATTCGATTCAGCTCGTGGCAGCCAGTCTAAAAAACACTATCTTGGACTTCTCTGCATGTTTCCCAGGCGAGCAATTGGCAGCATGTTCAGAACCATGTTTCTGTGAATAACTCCTGAACCGTAAGTCCTAGACGCTCGCTCTTGGCTGCATTCGATTCAGCTCGTGGCAGCCAGTCTAAAAAACACTATCTTGGACTTCTCTGCATGTTTCCCAGGCGAGCAATTGGCAGCATGTTCAGAACCATGTTTCTGTGAATAACTCCTGAACCGTAAGTCCTAGACGCTCGCTCTTGGCTGCATTCGATTCAGCTCGTGGCAGCCAGTCTAAAAAACACTATCTTGGACTTCTCTGCATGTTTCCCAGGCGAGAAATTGGCAGCATGTTCAGAACCATGTTTCTGTGAATAACTCCTGAACCGTAAGTCCTAGACGCTCGCTCTTGGCTGCATTCGATTCAGCTCGTGGCAGCCAGTCTAAAAAACACTATCTTGGACTTCTCTGCATGTTTCCCAGGCGAGCAATTGGCAGCATGTTCAGAACCATGTTTCTGTGAATAACTCCTGAACCGTAAGTCCTAGACGCTCGCTCTTGGCTGCATTCGATTCAGCTCGTGGCAGCCAGTCTAAAAAACACTATCTTGGACTTCTCTGCATGTTTCCCAGGCGAGAAATTGGCAGCATGTTCAGAACCATGTTTCTGTGAATAACTCCTGAACCGTAAGTCCTAGACGCTCGATCTTGGCGGCATTCGTCTCAGCGCCTGGCAATTAGTATAGGAGCACTGTGTTTGACTTCTCTGGATGTTTCCCAGGCGAGTTATTGACAAGTAAATCCTAGACGCTCGATCTTGGTTATTTTCGCTTTCGCGGCTGGCAGTAAAAGAACCATGTTTCTGTGAATAACTCCTGAACCGTAAGTCCTAGACGCTCGCTCTTGGCTGCATTCGATTCAGCTCGTGGCAGCCAGTCTAAAAAACACTATCTTGGACTTCTCTGCATGTTTCCCAGGCGAGAAATTGGCAGCATGTTCAGAACCATGTTTCTGTGAATAACTCCTGAACCGTAAGTCCTAGACGCTCGATCTTGGCGGCATTCGTCTCAGCGCCTGGCAATTAGTATAGGAGCACTGTGATTGACTTCTCTGGATGTTTCCCAGGCGAGTTATTGACAAGTAAATCCTAGACGCTCGATCTTGGTTATTTTCGCTTTCGCGGCTGGCAGTAAAAGAACCATGTTTCTGTGAATAACTCCTGAACCGTAAGTCCTAGACGCTCGCTCTTGGCTGCATTCGATTCAGCTCGTGGCAGCCAGTCTAAAAAACACTATCTTGGACTTCTCTGCATGTTTCCCAGGCGAGCAATTGGCAGCATGTTCAGAACCATGTTTCTGTGAATAACTCCTGAACCGTAAGTCCTAGACGCTCGCTCTTGGCTGCATTCGATTCAGCTCGTGGCAGCCAGTCTAAAAAACACTATCTTGGACTTCTCTGCATGTTTCCCAGGCGAGAAATTGGCAGCATGTTCAGAACCATGTTTCTGTGAATAACTCCTGAACCGTAAGTCCTAGACGCTCGCTCTTGGCTGCATTCGATTCAGCTCGTGGCAGCCAGTCTAAAAAACACTATCTTGGACTTCTCTGCATGTTTCCCAGGCGAGAAATTGGCAGCATGTTCAGAACCATGTTTCTGTGAATAACTCCTGAACCGTAAGTCCTAGACGCTCGATCTTGGCGGCATTCGTCTCAGCGCCTGGCAATTAGTATAGGAGCACTGTGTTTGACTTCTCTGGATGTTTCCCAGGCGAGTTATTGACAAGTAAATCCTAGACGCTCGATCTTGGTTATTTTCGCTTTCGCGGCTGGCAGTAAAAGAACCATGTTTCTGTGAATAACTCCTGAACCGTAAGTCCTAGACGCTCGCTCTTGGCTGCATTCGATTCAGCTCGTGGCAGCCAGTCTAAAAAACACTATCTTGGACTTCTCTGCATGTTTCCCAGGCGAGAAATTGGCAGCATGTTCAGAACCATGTTTCTGTGAATAACTCCTGAACCGTAAGTCCTAGACGCTCGCTCTTGGCTGCATTCGATTCAGCTCGTGGCAGCCAGTCTAAAAAACACTATCTTGGACTTCTCTGCATGTTCCTAAGGCAAATGTTTCTAAAGCTAATTCTTGAACCGTAAGTCCTAGACGCTCGATCTTGGCGGCATTCGTCTCAGCGCCTGGCAATTAGTATAGGAGCACTGTGTTTGACTTCTCTGGATGTTTCCCAGGCGAGTTATTGACAAGTAAATCCTAGACGCTCGATCTTGGTTATTTTCGCTTTCGCGGCTGGCAGTAAAAGAACCATGTTTCTGTGAATAACTCCTGAACCGTAAGTCCTAGACGCTCGCTCTTGGCTGCATTCGATTCAGCTCGTGGCAGCCAGTCTAAAAAACACTATCTTGGACTTCTCTGCATGTTTCCCAGGCGAGAAATTGGCAGCATGTTCAGAACCATGTTTCTGTGAATAACTCCTGAACCGTAAGTCCTAGACGCTCGCTCTTGGCTGCATTCGATTCAGCTCGTGGCAGCCAGTCTAAAAAACACTATCTTGGACTTCTCTGCATGTTTCCCAGGCGAGAAATTGGCAGCATGTTCAGAACCATGTTTCTGTGAATAACTCCTGAACCGTAAGTCCTAGACGCTCGCTCTTGGCTGCATTCGATTCAGCTCGTGGCAGCCAGTCTAAAAAACACTATCTTGGACTTCTCTGCATGTTTCCCAGGCGAGAAATTGGCAGCATGTTCAGAACCATGTTTCTGTGAATAACTCCTGAACCGTAAGTCCTAGACGCTCGCTCTTGGCTGCATTCGATTCAGCTCGTGGCAGCCAGTCTAAAAAACACTATCTTGGACTTCTCTGCATGTTTCCCAGGCGAGCAATTGGCAGCATGTTCAGAACCATGTTTCTGTGAATAACTCCTGAACCGTAAGTCCTAGACGCTCGCTCTTGGCTGCATTCGATTCAGCTCGTGGCAGCCAGTCTAAAAAACACTATCTTGGACTTCTCTGCATGTTTCCCAGGCGAGAAATTGGCAGCATGTTCAGAACCATGTTTCTGTGAATAACTCCTGAACCGTAAGTCCTAGACGCTCGCTCTTGGCTGCATTCGATTCAGCTCGTGGCAGCCAGTCTAAAAAACACTATCTTGGACTTCTCTGCATGTTCCTAAGGCAAATGTTTCTAAAGCTAATTCTTGAACCGTAAGTCCTAGACGCTCGATCTTGGCGGCATTCGTCTCAGCGCCTGGCAATTAGTATAGGAGCACTGTGTTTGACTTCTCTGGATGTTTCCCAGGCGAGTTATTGACAAGTAAATCCTAGACGCTCGATCTTGGTTATTTTCGCTTTCGCGGCTGGCAGTAAAAGAACCATGTTTCTGTGAATAACTCCTGAACCGTAAGTCCTAGACGCTCGCTCTTGGCTGCATTCGATTCAGCTCGTGGCAGCCAGTCTAAAAAACACTATCTTGGACTTCTCTGCATGTTTCCCAGGCGAGAAATTGGCAGCATGTTCAGAACCATGTTTCTGTGAATAACTCCTGAACCGTAAGTCCTAGACGCTCGCTCTTGGCTGCATTCGATTCAGCTCGTGGCAGCCAGTCTAAAAAACACTATCTTGGACTTCTCTGCATGTTTCCCAGGCGAGCAATTGGCAGCATGTTCAGAACCATGTTTCTGTGAATAACTCCTGAACCGTAAGTCCTAGACGCTCGCTCTTGGCTGCATTCGATTCAGCTCGTGGCAGCCAGTCTAAAAAACACTATCTTGGACTTCTCTGCATGTTTCCCAGGCGAGAAATTGGCAGCATGTTCAGAACCATGTTTCTGTGAATAACTCCTGAACCGTAAGTCCTAGACGCTCGCTCTTGGCTGCATTCGATTCAGCTCGTGGCAGCCAGTCTAAAAAACACTATCTTGGACTTCTCTGCATGTTCCTAAGGCAAATGTTTCTAAAGCTAATTCTTGAACCGTAAGTCCTAGACGCTCGATCTTGGCGGCATTCGTCTCAGCGCCTGGCAATTAGTATAGGAGCACTGTGTTTGACTTCTCTGGATGTTTCCCAGGCGAGTTATTGACAAGTAAATCCTAGACGCTCGATCTTGGTTATTTTCGCTTTCGCGGCTGGCAGTAAAAGAACCATGTTTCTGTGAATAACTCCTGAACCGTAAGTCCTAGACGCTCGCTCTTGGCTGCATTCGATTCAGCTCGTGGCAGCCAGTCTAAAAAACACTATCTTGGACTTCTCTGCATGTTTCCCAGGCGAGAAATTGGCAGCATGTTCAGAACCATGTTTCTGTGAATAACTCCTGAACCGTAAGTCCTAGACGCTCGCTCTTGGCTGCATTCGATTCAGCTCGTGGCAGCCAGTCTAAAAAACACTATCTTGGACTTCTCTGCATGTTCCTAAGGCAAATGTTTCTAAAGCTAATTCTTGAACCGTAAGTCCTAGACGCTCGATCTTGGCGGCATTCGTCTCAGCGCCTGGCAATTAGTATAGGAGCACTGTGTTTGACTTCTCTGGATGTTTCCCAGGCGAGTTATTGACAAGTAAATCCTAGACGCTCGATCTTGGTTATTTTCGCTTTCGCGGCTGGCAGTAAAAGAACCATGTTTCTGTGAATAACTCCTGAACCGTAAGTCCTAGACGCTCGCTCTTGGCTGCATTCGATTCAGCTCGTGGCAGCCAGTCTAAAAAACACTATCTTGGACTTCTCTGCATGTTTCCCAGGCGAGAAATTGGCAGCATGTTCAGAACCATGTTTCTGTGAATAACTCCTGAACCGTAAGTCCTAGACGCTCGATCTTGGCGGCATTCGTCTCAGCGCCTGGCAATTAGTATAGGAGCACTGTGTTTGACTTCTCTGGATGTTTCCCAGGCGAGTTATTGACAAGTAAATCCTAGACGCTCGATCTTGGTTATTTTCGCTTTCGCGGCTGGCAGTAAAAGAACCATGTTTCTGTGAATAACTCCTGAACCGTAAGTCCTAGACGCTCGCTCTTGGCTGCATTCGATTCAGCTCGTGGCAGCCAGTCTAAAAAACACTATCTTGGACTTCTCTGCATGTTTCCCAGGCGAGAAATTGGCAGCATGTTCAGAACCATGTTTCTGTGAATAACTCCTGAACCGTAAGTCCTAGACGCTCGCTCTTGGCTGCATTCGATTCAGCTCGTGGCAGCCAGTCTAAAAAACACTATCTTGGACTTCTCTGCATGTTTCCCAGGCGAGAAATTGGCAGCATGTTCAGAACCATGTTTCTGTGAATAACTCCTGAACCGTAAGTCCTAGACGCTCGCTCTTGGCTGCATTCGATTCAGCTCGTGGCAGCCAGTCTAAAAAACACTATCTTGGACTTCTCTGCATGTTTCCCAGGCGAGCAATTGGCAGCATGTTCAGAACCATGTTTCTGTGAATAACTCCTGAACCGTAAGTCCTAGACGCTCGCTCTTGGCTGCATTCGATTCAGCTCGTGGCAGCCAGTCTAAAAAACACTATCTTGGACTTCTCTGCATGTTTCCCAGGCGAGAAATTGGCAGCATGTTCAGAACCATGTTTCTGTGAATAACTCCTGAACCGTAAGTCCTAGACGCTCGCTCTTGGCTGCATTCGATTCAGCTCGTGGCAGCCAGTCTAAAAAACACTATCTTGGACTTCTCTGCATGTTCCTAAGGCAAATGTTTCTAAAGCTAATTCTTGAACCGTAAGTCCTAGACGCTCGATCTTGGCGGCATTCGTCTCAGCGCCTGGCAATTAGTATAGGAGCACTGTGTTTGACTTCTCTGGATGTTTCCCAGGCGAGTTATTGACAAGTAAATCCTAGACGCTCGATCTTGGTTATTTTCGCTTTCGCGGCTGGCAGTAAAAGAACCATGTTTCTGTGAATAACTCCTGAACCGTAAGTCCTAGACGCTCGCTCTTGGCTGCATTCGATTCAGCTCGTGGCAGCCAGTCTAAAAAACACTATCTTGGACTTCTCTGCATGTTTCCCAGGCGAGAAATTGGCAGCATGTTCAGAACCATGTTTCTGTGAATAACTCCTGAACCGTAAGTCCTAGACGCTCGCTCTTGGCTGCATTCGATTCAGCTCGTGGCAGCCAGTCTAAAAAACACTATCTTGGACTTCTCTGCATGTTTCCCAGGCGAGAAATTGGCAGCATGTTCAGAACCATGTTTCTGTGAATAACTCCTGAACCGTAAGTCCTAGACGCTCGCTCTTGGCTGCATTCGATTCAGCTCGTGGCAGCCAGTCTAAAAAACACTATCTTGGACTTCTCTGCATGTTTCCCAGGCGAGAAATTGGCAGCATGTTCAGAACCATGTTTCTGTGAATAACTCCTGAACCGTAAGTCCTAGACGCTCGCTCTTGGCTGCATTCGATTCAGCTCGTGGCAGCCAGTCTAAAAAACACTATCTTGGACTTCTCTGCATGTTTCCCAGGCGAGCAATTGGCAGCATGTTCAGAACCATGTTTCTGTGAATAACTCCTGAACCGTAAGTCCTAGACGCTCGCTCTTGGCTGCATTCGATTCAGCTCGTGGCAGCCAGTCTAAAAAACACTATCTTGGACTTCTCTGCATGTTTCCCAGGCGAGAAATTGGCAGCATGTTCAGAACCATGTTTCTGTGAATAACTCCTGAACCGTAAGTCCTAGACGCTCGCTCTTGGCTGCATTCGATTCAGCTCGTGGCAGCCAGTCTAAAAAACACTATCTTGGACTTCTCTGCATGTTCCTAAGGCAAATGTTTCTAAAGCTAATTCTTGAACCGTAAGTCCTAGACGCTCGATCTTGGCGGCATTCGTCTCAGCGCCTGGCAATTAGTATAGGAGCACTGTGTTTGACTTCTCTGGATGTTTCCCAGGCGAGTTATTGACAAGTAAATCCTAGACGCTCGATCTTGGTTATTTTCGCTTTCGCGGCTGGCAGTAAAAGAACCATGTTTCTGTGAATAACTCCTGAACCGTAAGTCCTAGACGCTCGCTCTTGGCTGCATTCGATTCAGCTCGTGGCAGCCAGTCTAAAAAACACTATCTTGGACTTCTCTGCATGTTTCCCAGGCGAGAAATTGGCAGCATGTTCAGAACCATGTTTCTGTGAATAACTCCTGAACCGTAAGTCCTAGACGCTCGCTCTTGGCTGCATTCGATTCAGCTCGTGGCAGCCAGTCTAAAAAACACTATCTTGGACTTCTCTGCATGTTCCTAAGGCAAATGTTTCTAAAGCTAATTCTTGAACCGTAAGTCCTAGACGCTCGATCTTGGCGGCATTCGTCTCAGCGCCTGGCAATTAGTATAGGAGCACTGTGTTTGACTTCTCTGGATGTTTCCCAGGCGAGTTATTGACAAGTAAATCCTAGACGCTCGATCTTGGTTATTTTCGCTTTCGCGGCTGGCAGTAAAAGAACCATGTTTCTGTGAATAACTCCTGAACCGTAAGTCCTAGACGCTCGCTCTTGGCTGCATTCGATTCAGCTCGTGGCAGCCAGTCTAAAAAACACTATCTTGGACTTCTCTGCATGTTTCCCAGGCGAGCAATTGGCAGCATGTTCAGAACCATGTTTCTGTGAATAACTCCTGAACCGTAAGTCCTAGACGCTCGCTCTTGGCTGCATTCGATTCAGCTCGTGGCAGCCAGTCTAAAAAACACTATCTTGGACTTCTCTGCATGTTTCCCAGGCGAGCAATTGGCAGCATGTTCAGAACCATGTTTCTGTGAATAACTCCTGAACCGTAAGTCCTAGACGCTCGCTCTTGGCTGCATTCGATTCAGCTCGTGGCAGCCAGTCTAAAAAACACTATCTTGGACTTCTCTGCATGTTTCCCAGGCGAGAAATTGGCAGCATGTTCAGAACCATGTTTCTGTGAATAACTCCTGAACCGTAAGTCCTAGACGCTCGATCTTGGCGGCATTCGTCTCAGCGCCTGGCAATTAGTATAGGAGCACTGTGTTTGACTTCTCTGGATGTTTCCCAGGCGAGTTATTGACAAGTAAATCCTAGACGCTCGATCTTGGTTATTTTCGCTTTCGCGGCTGGCAGTAAAAGAACCATGTTTCTGTGAATAACTCCTGAACCGTAAGTCCTAGACGCTCGCTCTTGGCTGCATTCGATTCAGCTCGTGGCAGCCAGTCTAAAAAAACACTATCTTGGACTTCTCTGCATGTTTCCCAGGCGAGAAATTGGCAGCATGTTCAGAACCATGTTTCTGTGAATAACTCCTGAACCGTAAGTCCTAGACGCTCGCTCTTGGCTGCATTCGATTCAGCTCGTGGCAGCCAGTCTAAAAAACACTATCTTGGACTTCTCTGCATGTTTCCCAGGCGAGAAATTGGCAGCATGTTCAGAACCATGTTTCTGTGAATAACTCCTGAACCGTAAGTCCTAGACGCTCGCTCTTGGCTGCATTCGATTCAGCTCGTGGCAGCCAGTCTAAAAAACACTATCTTGGACTTCTCTGCATGTTTCCCAGGCGAGAAATTGGCAGCATGTTCAGAACCATGTTTCTGTGAATAACTCCTGAACCGTAAGTCCTAGACGCTCGCTCTTGGCTGCATTCGATTCAGCTCGTGGCAGCCAGTCTAAAAAACACTATCTTGGACTTCTCTGCATGTTCCTAAGGCAAATGTTTCTAAAGCTAATTCTTGAACCGTAAGTCCTAGACGCTCGATCTTGGCGGCATTCGTCTCAGCGCCTGGCAATTAGTATAGGAGCACTGTGTTTGACTTCTCTGGATGTTTCCCAGGCGAGTTATTGACAAGTAAATCCTAGACGCTCGATCTTGGTTATTTTCGCTTTCGCGGCTGGCAGTAAAAGAACCATGTTTCTGTGAATAACTCCTGAACCGTAAGTCCTAGACGCTCGCTCTTGGCTGCATTCGATTCAGCTCGTGGCAGCCAGTCTAAAAAACACTATCTTGGACTTCTCTGCATGTTTCCCAGGCGAGAAATTGGCAGCATGTTCAGAACCATGTTTCTGTGAATAACTCCTGAACCGTAAGTCCTAGACGCTCGCTCTTGGCTGCATTCGATTCAGCTCGTGGCAGCCAGTCTAAAAAACACTATCTTGAACTTCTCTGCATGTTTCCCAGGCGAGAAATTGGCAGCATGTTCAGAACCATGTTTCTGTGAATAACTCCTGAACCGTAAGTCCTAGACGCTCGCTCTTGGCTGCATTCGATTCAGCTCGTGGCAGCCAGTCTAAAAAACACTATCTTGGACTTCTCTGCATGTTCCTAAGGCAAATGTTTCTAAAGCTAATTCTTGAACCGTAAGTCCTAGACGCTCGATCTTGGCGGCATTCGTCTCAGCGCCTGGCAATTAGTATAGGAGCACTGTGTTTGACTTGTCTGGATGTTTCCCAGGCGAGTTATTGACAAGTAAATCCTAGACGCTCGATCTTGGTTATTTTCGCTTTCGCGGCTGGCAGTAAAAGAACCATGTTTCTGTGAATAACTCCTGAACCGTAAGTCCTAGACGCTCGCTCTTGGCTGCATTCGATTCAGCTCGTGGCAGCCAGTCTAAAAAACACTATCTTGGACTTCTCTGCATGTTTCCCAGGCGAGAAATTGGCAGCATGTTCAGAACCATGTTTCTGTGAATAACTCCTGAACCGTAAGTCCTAGACGCTCGCTCTTGGCTGCATTCGATTCAGCTCGTGGCAGCCAGTCTAAAAAACACTATCTTGGACTTCTCTGCATGTTTCCCAGGCGAGAAATTGGCAGCATGTTCAGAACCATGTTTCTGTGAATAACTCCTGAACCGTAAGTCCTAGACGCTCGCTCTTGGCTGCATTCGATTCAGCTCGTGGCAGCCAGTCTAAAAAACACTATCTTGGACTTCTCTGCATGTTTCCCAGGCGAGAAATTGGCAGCATGTTCAGAACCATGTTTCTGTGAATAACTCCTGAACCGTAAGTCCTAGACGCTCGCTCTTGGCTGCATTCGATTCAGCTCGTGGCAGCCAGTCTAAAAAACACTATCTTGGACTTCTCTGCATGTTTCCCAGGCGAGCAATTGGCAGCATGTTCAGAACCATGTTTCTGTGAATAACTCCTGAACCGTAAGTCCTAGACGCTCGCTCTTGGCTGCATTCGATTCAGCTCGTGGCAGCCAGTCTAAAAAACACTATCTTGGACTTCTCTGCATGTTTCCCAGGCGAGAAATTGGCAGCATGTTCAGAACCATGTTTCTGTGAATAACTCCTGAACCGTAAGTCCTAGACGCTCGCTCTTGGCTGCATTCGATTCAGCTCGTGGCAGCCAGTCTAAAAAACACTATCTTGGACTTCTCTGCATGTTTCCCAGGCGAGAAATTGGCAGCATGTTCAGAACCATGTTTCTGTGAATAACTCCTGAACCGTAAGTCCTAGACGCTCGCTCTTGGCTGCATTCGATTCAGCTCGTGGCAGCCAGTCTAAAAAACACTATCTTGGACTTCTCTGCATGTTCCTAAGGCAAATGTTTCTAAAGCTAATTCTTGAACCGTAAGTCCTAGACGCTCGATCTTGGCGGCATTCGTCTCAGCGCCTGGCAATTAGTATAGGAGCACTGTGTTTGACTTCTCTGGATGTTTCCCAGGCGAGTTATTGACAAGTAAATCCTAGACGCTCGATCTTGGTTATTTTCGCTTTCGCGGCTGGCAGTAAAAGAACCATGTTTCTGTGAATAACTCCTGAACCGTAAGTCCTAGACGCTCGCTCTTGGCTGCATTCGATTCAGCTCGTGGCAGCCAGTCTAAAAAACACTATCTTGGACTTCTCTGCATGTTTCCCAGGCGAGAAATTGGCAGCATGTTCAGAACCATGTTTCTGTGAATAACTCCTGAACCGTAAGTCCTAGACGCTCGCTCTTGGCTGCATTCGATTCAGCTCGTGGCAGCCAGTCTAAAAAACACTATCTTGGACTTCTCTGCATGTTCCTAAGGCAAATGTTTCTAAAGCTAATTCTTGAACCGTAAGTCCTAGACGCTCGATCTTGGCGGCATTCGTCTCAGCGCCTGGCAATTAGTATAGGAGCACTGTGTTTGACTTCTCTGGATGTTTCCCAGGCGAGTTATTGACAAGTAAATCCTAGACGCTCGATCTTGGTTATTTTCGCTTTCGCGGCTGGCAGTAAAAGAACCATGTTTCTGTGAATAACTCCTGAACCGTAAGTCCTAGACGCTCGCTCTTGGCTGCATTCGATTCAGCTCGTGGCAGCCAGTCTAAAAAACACTATCTTGGACTTCTCTGCATGTTTCCCAGGCGAGAAATTGGCAGCATGTTCAGAACCATGTTTCTGTGAATAACTCCTGAACCGTAAGTCCTAGACGCTCGCTCTTGGCTGCATTCGATTCAGCTCGTGGCAGCCAGTCTAAAAAACACTATCTTGGACTTCTCTGCATGTTTCCCAGGCGAGAAATTGGCAGCATGTTCAGAACCATGTTTCTGTGAATAACTCCTGAACCGTAAGTCCTAGACGCTCGCTCTTGGCTGCATTCGATTCAGCTCGTGGCAGCCAGTCTAAAAAACACTATCTTGGACTTCTCTGCATGTTTCCCAGGCGAGAAATTGGCAGCATGTTCAGAACCATGTTTCTGTGAATAACTCCTGAACCGTAAGTCCTAGACGCTCGCTCTTGGCTGCATTCGATTCAGCTCGTGGCAGCCAGTCTAAAAAACACTATCTTGGACTTCTCTGCATGTTCCTAAGGCAAATGTTTCTAAAGCTAATTCTTGAACCGTAAGTCCTAGACGCTCGATCTTGGCGGCATTCGTCTCAGCGCCTGGCAATTAGTATAGGAGCACTGTGTTTGACTTCTCTGGATGTTTCCCAGGCGAGTTATTGACAAGTAAATCCTAGACGCTCGATCTTGGTTATTTTCGCTTTCGCGGCTGGCAGTAAAAGAACCATGTTTCTGTGAATAACTCCTGAACCGTAAGTCCTAGACGCTCGCTCTTGGCTGCATTCGATTCAGCTCGTGGCAGCCAGTCTAAAAAACACTATCTTGGACTTCTCTGCATGTTTCCCAGGCGAGAAATTGGCAGCATGTTCAGAACCATGTTTCTGTGAATAACTCCTGAACCGTAAGTCCTAGACGCTCGCTCTTGGCTGCATTCGATTCAGCTCGTGGCAGCCAGTCTAAAAAACACTATCTTGGACTTCTCTGCATGTTTCCCAGGCGAGAAATTGGCAGCATGTTCAGAACCATGTTTCTGTGAATAACTCCTGAACCGTAAGTCCTAGACGCTCGCTCTTGGCTGCATTCGATTCAGCTCGTGGCAGCCAGTCTAAAAAACACTATCTTGGACTTCTCTGCATGTTTCCCAGGCGAGAAATTGGCAGCATGTTCAGAACCATGTTTCTGTGAATAACTCCTGAACCGTAAGTCCTAGACGCTCGCTCTTGGCTGCATTCGATTCAGCTCGTGGCAGCCAGTCTAAAAAACACTATCTTGGACTTCTCTGCATGTTTCCCAGGCGAGCAATTGGCAGCATGTTCAGAACCATGTTTCTGTGAATAACTCCTGAACCGTAAGTCCTAGACGCTCGCTCTTGGCTGCATTCGATTCAGCTCGTGGCAGCCAGTCTAAAAAACACTATCTTGGACTTCTCTGCATGTTTCCCAGGCGAGAAATTGGCAGCATGTTCAGAACCATGTTTCTGTGAATAACTCCTGAACCGTAAGTCCTAGACGCTCGCTCTTGGCTGCATTCGATTCAGCTCGTGGCAGCCAGTCTAAAAAACACTATCTTGGACTTCTCTGCATGTTTCCCAGGCGAGAAATTGGCAGCATGTTCAGAACCATGTTTCTGTGAATAACTCCTGAACCGTAAGTCCTAGACGCTCGCTCTTGGCTGCATTCGATTCAGCTCGTGGCAGCCAGTCTAAAAAACACTATCTTGGACTTTTCTGCATGTTCCTAAGGCAAATGTTTCTAAAGCTAATTCTTGAACCGTAAGTCCTAGACGCTCGATCTTGGCGGCATTCGTCTCAGCGCCTGGCAATTAGTATAGGAGCACTGTGTTTGACTTCTCTGGATGTTTCCCAGGCGAGTTATTGACAAGTAAATCCTAGACGCTCGATCTTGGTTATTTTCGCTTTCGCGGCTGGCAGTAAAAGAACCATGTTTCTGTGAATAACTCCTGAACCGTAAGTCCTAGACGCTCGCTCTTGGCTGCATTCGATTCAGCTCGTGGCAGCCAGTCTAAAAAACACTATCTTGGACTTCTCTGCATGTTTCCCAGGCGAGAAATTGGCAGCATGTTCAGAACCATGTTTCTGTGAATAACTCCTGAACCGTAAGTCCTAGACGCTCGCTCTTGGCTGCATTCGATTCAGCTCGTGGCAGCCAGTCTAAAAAACACTATCTTGGACTTCTCTGCATGTTCCTAAGGCAAATGTTTCTAAAGCTAATTCTTGAACCGTAAGTCCTAGACGCTCGATCTTGGCGGCATTCGTCTCAGCGCCTGGCAATTAGTATAGGAGCACTGTGTTTGACTTCTCTGGATGTTTCCCAGGCGAGTTATTGACAAGTAAATCCTAGACGCTCGATCTTGGTTATTTTCGCTTTCGCGGCTGGCAGTAAAAGAACCATGTTTCTGTGAATAACTCCTGAACCGTAAGTCCTAGACGCTCGCTCTTGGCTGCATTCGATTCAGCTCGTGGCAGCCAGTCTAAAAAACACTATCTTGGACTTCTCTGCATGTTTCCCAGGCGAGCAATTGGCAGCATGTTCAGAACCATGTTTCTGTGAATAACTCCTGAACCGTAAGTCCTAGACGCTCGCTCTTGGCTGCATTCGATTCAGCTCGTGGCAGCCAGTCTAAAAAACACTATCTTGGACTTCTCTGCATGTTTCCCAGGCGAGAAATTGGCAGCATGTTCAGAACCATGTTTCTGTGAATAACTCCTGAACCGTAAGTCCTAGACGCTCGCTCTTGGCTGCATTCGATTCAGCTCGTGGCAGCCAGTCTAAAAAACACTATCTTGGACTTCTCTGCATGTTCCTAAGGCAAATGTTTCTAAAGCTAATTCTTGAACCGTAAGTCCTAGACGCTCGATCTTGGCGGCATTCGTCTCAGCGCCTGGCAATTAGTATAGGAGCACTGTGTTTGACTTCTCTGGATGTTTCCCAGGCGAGTTATTGACAAGTAAATCCTAGACGCTCGATCTTGGTTATTTTCGCTTTCGCGGCTGGCAGTAAAAGAACCATGTTTCTGTGAATAACTCCTGAACCGTAAGTCCTAGACGCTCGCTCTTGGCTGCATTCGATTCAGCTCGTGGCAGCCAGTCTAAAAAACACTATCTTGGACTTCTCTGCATGTTTCCCAGGCGAGAAATTGGCAGCATGTTCAGAACCATGTTTCTGTGAATAACTCCTGAACCGTAAGTCCTAGACGCTCGCTCTTGGCTGCATTCGATTCAGCTCGTGGCAGCCAGTCTAAAAAACACTATCTTGAACTTCTCTGCATGTTTCCCAGGCGAGAAATTGGCAGCATGTTCAGAACCATGTTTCTGTGAATAACTCCTGAACCGTAAGTCCTAGACGCTCGCTCTTGGCTGCATTCGATTCAGCTCGTGGCAGCCAGTCTAAAAAACACTATCTTGGACTTCTCTGCATGTTTCCCAGGCGAGCAATTGGCAGCATGTTCAGAACCATGTTTCTGTGAATAACTCCTGAACCGTAAGTCCTAGACGCTCGCTCTTGGCTGCATTCGATTCAGCTCGTGGCAGCCAGTCTAAAAAACACTATCTTGGACTTCTCTGCATGTTTCCCAGGCGAGAAATTGGCAGCATGTTCAGAACCATGTTTCTGTGAATAACTCCTGAACCGTAAGTCCTAGACGCTCGCTCTTGGCTGCATTCGATTCAGCTCGTGGCAGCCAGTCTAAAAAACACTATCTTGGACTTCTCTGCATGTTTCCCAGGCGAGAAATTGGCAGCATGTTCAGAACCATGTTTCTGTGAATAACTCCTGAACCGTAAGTCCTAGACGCTCGCTCTTGGCTGCATTCGATTCAGCTCGTGGCAGCCAGTCTAAAAAACACTATCTTGGACTTCTCTGCATGTTCCTAAGGCAAATGTTTCTAAAGCTAATTCTTGAACCGTAAGTCCTAGACGCTCGATCTTGGCGGCATTCGTCTCAGCGCCTGGCAATTAGTATAGGAGCACTGTGTTTGACTTCTCTGGATGTTTCCCAGGCGAGTTATTGACAAGTAAATCCTAGACGCTCGATCTTGGTTATTTTCGCTTTCGCGGCTGGCAGTAAAAGAACCATGTTTCTGTGAATAACTCCTGAACCGTAAGTCCTAGACGCTCGCTCTTGGCTGCATTCGATTCAGCTCGTGGCAGCCAGTCTAAAAAACACTATCTTGGACTTCTCTGCATGTTTCCCAGGCGAGAAATTGGCAGCATGTTCAGAACCATGTTTCTGTGAATAACTCCTGAACCGTAAGTCCTAGACGCTCGCTCTTGGCTGCATTCGATTCAGCTCGTGGCAGCCAGTCTAAAAAACACTATCTTGGACTTCTCTGCATGTTCCTAAGGCAAATGTTTCTAAAGCTAATTCTTGAACCGTAAGTCCTAGACGCTCGATCTTGGCGGCATTCGTCTCAGCGCCTGGCAATTAGTATAGGAGCACTGTGTTTGACTTCTCTGGATGTTTCCCAGGCGAGTTATTGACAAGTAAATCCTAGACGCTCGATCTTGGTTATTTTCGCTTTCGCGGCTGGCAGTAAAAGAACCATGTTTCTGTGAATAACTCCTGAACCGTAAGTCCTAGACGCTCGCTCTTGGCTGCATTCGATTCAGCTCGTGGCAGCCAGTCTAAAAAACACTATCTTGGACTTCTCTGCATGTTTCCCAGGCGAGAAATTGGCAGCATGTTCAGAACCATGTTTCTGTGAATAACTCCTGAACCGTAAGTCCTAGACGCTCGCTCTTGGCTGCATTCGATTCAGCTCGTGGCAGCCAGTCTAAAAAACACTATCTTGAACTTCTCTGCATGTTTCCCAGGCGAGAAATTGGCAGCATGTTCAGAACCATGTTTCTGTGAATAACTCCTGAACCGTAAGTCCTAGACGCTCGCTCTTGGCTGCATTCGATTCAGCTCGTGGCAGCCAGTCTAAAAAACACTATCTTGGACTTCTCTGCATGTTTCCCAGGCGAGCAATTGGCAGCATGTTCAGAACCATGTTTCTGTGAATAACTCCTGAACCGTAAGTCCTAGACGCTCGCTCTTGGCTGCATTCGATTCAGCTCGTGGCAGCCAGTCTAAAAAACACTATCTTGGACTTCTCTGCATGTTTCCCAGGCGAGAAATTGGCAGCATGTTCAGAACCATGTTTCTGTGAATAACTCCTGAACCGTAAGTCCTAGACGCTCGCTCTTGGCTGCATTCGATTCAGCTCGTGGCAGCCAGTCTAAAAAACACTATCTTGGACTTCTCTGCATGTTTCCCAGGCGAGAAATTGGCAGCATGTTCAGAACCATGTTTCTGTGAATAACTCCTGAACCGTAAGTCCTAGACGCTCGCTCTTGGCTGCATTCGATTCAGCTCGTGGCAGCCAGTCTAAAAAACACTATCTTGGACTTCTCTGCATGTTCCTAAGGCAAATGTTTCTAAAGCTAATTCTTGAACCGTAAGTCCTAGACGCTCGATCTTGGCGGCATTCGTCTCAGCGCCTGGCAATTAGTATAGGAGCACTGTGTTTGACTTCTCTGGATGTTTCCCAGGCGAGTTATTGACAAGTAAATCCTAGACGCTCGATCTTGGTTATTTTCGCTTTCGCGGCTGGCAGTAAAAGAACCATGTTTCTGTGAATAACTCCTGAACCGTAAGTCCTAGACGCTCGCTCTTGGCTGCATTCGATTCAGCTCGTGGCAGCCAGTCTAAAAAACACTATCTTGGACTTCTCTGCATGTTTCCCAGGCGAGAAATTGGCAGCATGTTCAGAACCATGTTTCTGTGAATAACTCCTGAACCGTAAGTCCTAGACGCTCGCTCTTGGCTGCATTCGATTCAGCTCGTGGCAGCCAGTCTAAAAAACACTATCTTGGACTTCTCTGCATGTTCCTAAGGCAAATGTTTCTAAAGCTAATTCTTGAACCGTAAGTCCTAGACGCTCGATCTTGGCGGCATTCGTCTCAGCGCCTGGCAATTAGTATAGGAGCACTGTGTTTGACTTCTCTGGATGTTTCCCAGGCGAGTTATTGACAAGTAAATCCTAGACGCTCGATCTTGGTTATTTTCGCTTTCGCGGCTGGCAGTAAAAGAACCATGTTTCTGTGAATAACTCCTGAACCGTAAGTCCTAGACGCTCGCTCTTGGCTGCATTCGATTCAGCTCGTGGCAGCCAGTCTAAAAAACACTATCTTGGACTTCTCTGCATGTTTCCCAGGCGAGAAATTGGCAGCATGTTCAGAACCATGTTTCTGTGAATAACTCCTGAACCGTAAGTCCTAGACGCTCGCTCTTGGCTGCATTCGATTCAGCTCGTGGCAGCCAGTCTAAAAAACACTATCTTGGACTTCTCTGCATGTTTCCCAGGCGAGAAATTGGCAGCATGTTCAGAACCATGTTTCTGTGAATAACTCCTGAACCGTAAGTCCTAGACGCTCGCTCTTGGCTGCATTCGATTCAGCTCGTGGCAGCCAGTCTAAAAAACACTATCTTGGACTTCTCTGCATGTTTCCCAGGCGAGAAATTGGCAGCATGTTCAGAACCATGTTTCTGTGAATAACTCCTGAACCGTAAGTCCTAGACGCTCGCTCTTGGCTGCATTCGATTCAGCTCGTGGCAGCCAGTCTAAAAAACACTATCTTGGACTTCTCTGCATGTTTCCCAGGCGAGCAATTGGCAGCATGTTCAGAACCATGTTTCTGTGAATAACTCCTGAACCGTAAGTCCTAGACGCTCGCTCTTGGCTGCATTCGATTCAGCTCGTGGCAGCCAGTCTAAAAAACACTATCTTGGACTTCTCTGCATGTTTCCCAGGCGAGAAATTGGCAGCATGTTCAGAACCATGTTTCTGTGAATAACTCCTGAACCGTAAGTCCTAGACGCTCGATCTTGGCGGCATTCGTCTCAGCGCCTGGCAATTAGTATAGGAGCACTGTGTTTGACTTCTCTGGATGTTTCCCAGGCGAGTTATTGACAAGTAAATCCTAGACGCTCGATCTTGGTTATTTTCGCTTTCGCGGCTGGCAGTAAAAGAACCATGTTTCTGTGAATAACTCCTGAACCGTAAGTCCTAGACGCTCGCTCTTGGCTGCATTCGATTCAGCTCGTGGCAGCCAGTCTAAAAAACACTATCTTGGACTTCTCTGCATGTTTCCCAGGCGAGAAATTGGCAGCATGTTCAGAACCATGTTTCTGTGAATAACTCCTGAACCGTAAGTCCTAGACGCTCGATCTTGGCGGCATTCGTCTCAGCGCCTGGCAATTAGTATAGGAGCACTGTGTTTGACTTCTCTGGATGTTTCCCAGGCGAGTTATTGACAAGTAAATCCTAGACGCTCGATCTTGGTTATTTTCGCTTTCGCGGCTGGCAGTAAAAGAACCATGTTTCTGTGAATAACTCCTGAACCGTAAGTCCTAGACGCTCGCTCTTGGCTGCATTCGATTCAGCTCGTGGCAGCCAGTCTAAAAAACACTATCTTGGACTTCTCTGCATGTTTCCCAGGCGAGCAATTGGCAGCATGTTCAGAACCATGTTTCTGTGAATAACTCCTGAACCGTAAGTCCTAGACGCTCGCTCTTGGCTGCATTCGATTCAGCTCGTGGCAGCCAGTCTAAAAAACACTATCTTGGACTTCTCTGCATGTTTCCCAGGCGAGAAATTGGCAGCATGTTCAGAACCATGTTTCTGTGAATAACTCCTGAACCGTAAGTCCTAGACGCTCGCTCTTGGCTGCATTCGATTCAGCTCGTGGCAGCCAGTCTAAAAAACACTATCTTGGACTTCTCTGCATGTTTCCCAGGCGAGAAATTGGCAGCATGTTCAGAACCATGTTTCTGTGAATAACTCCTGAACCGTAAGTCCTAGACGCTCGATCTTGGCGGCATTCGTCTCAGCGCCTGGCAATTAGTATAGGAGCACTGTGTTTGACTTCTCTGGATGTTTCCCAGGCGAGTTATTGACAAGTAAATCCTAGACGCTCGATCTTGGTTATTTTCGCTTTCGCGGCTGGCAGTAAAAGAACCATGTTTCTGTGAATAACTCCTGAACCGTAAGTCCTAGACGCTCGCTCTTGGCTGCATTCGATTCAGCTCGTGGCAGCCAGTCTAAAAAACACTATCTTGGACTTCTCTGCATGTTTCCCAGGCGAGAAATTGGCAGCATGTTCAGAACCATGTTTCTGTGAATAACTCCTGAACCGTAAGTCCTAGACGCTCGCTCTTGGCTGCATTCGATTCAGCTCGTGGCAGCCAGTCTAAAAAACACTATCTTGGACTTCTCTGCATGTTTCCCAGGCGAGAAATTGGCAGCATGTTCAGAACCATGTTTCTGTGAATAACTCCTGAACCGTAAGTCCTAGACGCTCGCTCTTGGCTGCATTCGATTCAGCTCGTGGCAGCCAGTCTAAAAAACACTATCTTGGACTTCTCTGCATGTTTCCCAGGCGAGAAATTGGCAGCATGTTCAGAACCATGTTTCTGTGAATAACTCCTGAACCGTAAGTCCTAGACGCTCGCTCTTGGCTGCATTCGATTCAGCTCGTGGCAGCCAGTCTAAAAAACACTATCTTGGACTTTTCTGCATGTTCCTAAGGCAAATGTTTCTAAAGCTAATTCTTGAACCGTAAGTCCTAGACGCTCGATCTTGGCGGCATTCGTCTCAGCGCCTGGCAATTAGTATAGGAGCACTGTGTTTGACTTCTCTGGATGTTTCCCAGGCGAGTTATTGACAAGTAAATCCTAGACGCTCGATCTTGGTTATTTTCGCTTTCGCGGCTGGCAGTAAAAGAACCATGTTTCTGTGAATAACTCCTGAACCGTAAGTCCTAGACGCTCGCTCTTGGCTGCATTCGATTCAGCTCGTGGCAGCCAGTCTAAAAAACACTATCTTGGACTTCTCTGCATGTTTCCCAGGCGAGAAATTGGCAGCATGTTCAGAACCATGTTTCTGTGAATAACTCCTGAACCGTAAGTCCTAGACGCTCGCTCTTGGCTGCATTCGATTCAGCTCGTGGCAGCCAGTCTAAAAAACACTATCTTGGACTTCTCTGCATGTTCCTAAGGCAAATGTTTCTAAAGCTAATTCTTGAACCGTAAGTCCTAGACGCTCGATCTTGGCGGCATTCGTCTCAGCGCCTGGCAATTAGTATAGGAGCACTGTGTTTGACTTCTCTGGATGTTTCCCAGGCGAGTTATTGACAAGTAAATCCTAGACGCTCGATCTTGGTTATTTTCGCTTTCGCGGCTGGCAGTAAAAGAACCATGTTTCTGTGAATAACTCCTGAACCGTAAGTCCTAGACGCTCGCTCTTGGCTGCATTCGATTCAGCTCGTGGCAGCCAGTCTAAAAAACACTATCTTGGACTTCTCTGCATGTTTCCCAGGCGAGCAATTGGCAGCATGTTCAGAACCATGTTTCTGTGAATAACTCCTGAACCGTAAGTCCTAGACGCTCGCTCTTGGCTGCATTCGATTCAGCTCGTGGCAGCCAGTCTAAAAAACACTATCTTGGACTTCTCTGCATGTTTCCCAGGCGAGAAATTGGCAGCATGTTCAGAACCATGTTTCTGTGAATAACTCCTGAACCGTAAGTCCTAGACGCTCGCTCTTGGCTGCATTCGATTCAGCTCGTGGCAGCCAGTCTAAAAAACACTATCTTGGACTTCTCTGCATGTTCCTAAGGCAAATGTTTCTAAAGCTAATTCTTGAACCGTAAGTCCTAGACGCTCGATCTTGGCGGCATTCGTCTCAGCGCCTGGCAATTAGTATAGGAGCACTGTGTTTGACTTCTCTGGATGTTTCCCAGGCGAGTTATTGACAAGTAAATCCTAGACGCTCGATCTTGGTTATTTTCGCTTTCGCGGCTGGCAGTAAAAGAACCATGTTTCTGTGAATAACTCCTGAACCGTAAGTCCTAGACGCTCGCTCTTGGCTGCATTCGATTCAGCTCGTGGCAGCCAGTCTAAAAAACACTATCTTGGACTTCTCTGCATGTTTCCCAGGCGAGAAATTGGCAGCATGTTCAGAACCATGTTTCTGTGAATAACTTCTGAACCGTAAGTCCTAGACGCTCGCTCTTGGCTGCATTCGATTCAGCTCGTGGCAGCCAGTCTAAAAAACACTATCTTGGACTTCTCTGCATGTTTCCCAGGCGAGAAATTGGCAGCATGTTCAGAACCATGTTTCTGTGAATAACTCCTGAACCGTAAGTCCTAGACGCTCGCTCTTGGCTGCATTCGATTCAGCTCGTGGCAGCCAGTCTAAAAAACACTATCTTGGACTTCTCTGCATGTTTCCCAGGCGAGAAATTGGCAGCATGTTCAGAACCATGTTTCTGTGAATAACTCCTGAACCGTAAGTCCTAGACGCTCGCTCTTGGCTGCATTCGATTCAGCTCGTGGCAGCCAGTCTAAAAAACACTATCTTGGACTTTTCTGCATGTTCCTAAGGCAAATGTTTCTAAAGCTAATTCTTGAACCGTAAGTCCTAGACGCTCGATCTTGGCGGCATTCGTCTCAGCGCCTGGCAATTAGTATAGGAGCACTGTGTTTGACTTCTCTGGATGTTTCCCAGGCGAGTTATTGACAAGTAAATCCTAGACGCTCGATCTTGGTTATTTTCGCTTTCGCGGCTGGCAGTAAAAGAACCATGTTTCTGTGAATAACTCCTGAACCGTAAGTCCTAGACGCTCGCTCTTGGCTGCATTCGATTCAGCTCGTGGCAGCCAGTCTAAAAAACACTATCTTGGACTTCTCTGCATGTTTCCCAGGCGAGAAATTGGCAGCATGTTCAGAACCATGTTTCTGTGAATAACTCCTGAACCGTAAGTCCTAGACGCTCGCTCTTGGCTGCATTCGATTCAGCTCGTGGCAGCCAGTCTAAAAAACACTATCTTGGACTTCTCTGCATGTTCCTAAGGCAAATGTTTCTAAAGCTAATTCTTGAACCGTAAGTCCTAGACGCTCGATCTTGGCGGCATTCGTCTCAGCGCCTGGCAATTAGTATAGGAGCACTGTGTTTGACTTCTCTGGATGTTTCCCAGGCGAGTTATTGACAAGTAAATCCTAGACGCTCGATCTTGGTTATTTTCGCTTTCGCGGCTGGCAGTAAAAGAACCATGTTTCTGTGAATAACTCCTGAACCGTAAGTCCTAGACGCTCGCTCTTGGCTGCATTCGATTCAGCTCGTGGCAGCCAGTCTAAAAAACACTATCTTGGACTTCTCTGCATGTTTCCCAGGCGAGCAATTGGCAGCATGTTCAGAACCATGTTTCTGTGAATAACTCCTGAACCGTAAGTCCTAGACGCTCGCTCTTGGCTGCATTCGATTCAGCTCGTGGCAGCCAGTCTAAAAAACACTATCTTGGACTTCTCTGCATGTTTCCCAGGCGAGAAATTGGCAGCATGTTCAGAACCATGTTTCTGTGAATAACTCCTGAACCGTAAGTCCTAGACGCTCGCTCTTGGCTGCATTCGATTCAGCTCGTGGCAGCCAGTCTAAAAAACACTATCTTGGACTTCTCTGCATGTTCCTAAGGCAAATGTTTCTAAAGCTAATTCTTGAACCGTAAGTCCTAGACGCTCGATCTTGGCGGCATTCGTCTCAGCGCCTGGCAATTAGTATAGGAGCACTGTGTTTGACTTCTCTGGATGTTTCCCAGGCGAGTTATTGACAAGTAAATCCTAGACGCTCGATCTTGGTTATTTTCGCTTTCGCGGCTGGCAGTAAAAGAACCATGTTTCTGTGAATAACTCCTGAACCGTAAGTCCTAGACGCTCGCTCTTGGCTGCATTCGATTCAGCTCGTGGCAGCCAGTCTAAAAAACACTATCTTGGACTTCTCTGCATGTTTCCCAGGCGAGAAATTGGCAGCATGTTCAGAACCATGTTTCTGTGAATAACTCCTGAACCGTAAGTCCTAGACGCTCGCTCTTGGCTGCATTCGATTCAGCTCGTGGCAGCCAGTCTAAAAAACACTATCTTGAACTTCTCTGCATGTTTCCCAGGCGAGAAATTGGCAGCATGTTCAGAACCATGTTTCTGTGAATAACTCCTGAACCGTAAGTCCTAGACGCTCGCTCTTGGCTGCATTCGATTCAGCTCGTGGCAGCCAGTCTAAAAAACACTATCTTGGACTTCTCTGCATGTTTCCCAGGCGAGCAATTGGCAGCATGTTCAGAACCATGTTTCTGTGAATAACTCCTGAACCGTAAGTCCTAGACGCTCGCTCTTGGCTGCATTCGATTCAGCTCGTGGCAGCCAGTCTAAAAAACACTATCTTGGACTTCTCTGCATGTTTCCCAGGCGAGAAATTGGCAGCATGTTCAGAACCATGTTTCTGTGAATAACTCCTGAACCGTAAGTCCTAGACGCTCGCTCTTGGCTGCATTCGATTCAGCTCGTGGCAGCCAGTCTAAAAAACACTATCTTGGACTTCTCTGCATGTTTCCCAGGCGAGAAATTGGCAGCATGTTCAGAACCATGTTTCTGTGAATAACTCCTGAACCGTAAGTCCTAGACGCTCGCTCTTGGCTGCATTCGATTCAGCTCGTGGCAGCCAGTCTAAAAAACACTATCTTGGACTTCTCTGCATGTTCCTAAGGCAAATGTTTCTAAAGCTAATTCTTGAACCGTAAGTCCTAGACGCTCGATCTTGGCGGCATTCGTCTCAGCGCCTGGCAATTAGTATAGGAGCACTGTGTTTGACTTCTCTGGATGTTTCCCAGGCGAGTTATTGACAAGTAAATCCTAGACGCTCGATCTTGGTTATTTTCGCTTTCGCGGCTGGCAGTAAAAGAACCATGTTTCTGTGAATAACTCCTGAACCGTAAGTCCTAGACGCTCGCTCTTGGCTGCATTCGATTCAGCTCGTGGCAGCCAGTCTAAAAAACACTATCTTGGACTTCTCTGCATGTTTCCCAGGCGAGAAATTGGCAGCATGTTCAGAACCATGTTTCTGTGAATAACTCCTGAACCGTAAGTCCTAGACGCTCGCTCTTGGCTGCATTCGATTCAGCTCGTGGCAGCCAGTCTAAAAAACACTATCTTGGACTTCTCTGCATGTTCCTAAGGCAAATGTTTCTAAAGCTAATTCTTGAACCGTAAGTCCTAGACGCTCGATCTTGGCGGCATTCGTCTCAGCGCCTGGCAATTAGTATAGGAGCACTGTGTTTGACTTCTCTGGATGTTTCCCAGGCGAGTTATTGACAAGTAAATCCTAGACGCTCGATCTTGGTTATTTTCGCTTTCGCGGCTGGCAGTAAAAGAACCATGTTTCTGTGAATAACTCCTGAACCGTAAGTCCTAGACGCTCGCTCTTGGCTGCATTCGATTCAGCTCGTGGCAGCCAGTCTAAAAAACACTATCTTGGACTTCTCTGCATGTTTCCCAGGCGAGAAATTGGCAGCATGTTCAGAACCATGTTTCTGTGAATAACTCCTGAACCGTAAGTCCTAGACGCTCGCTCTTGGCTGCATTCGATTCAGCTCGTGGCAGCCAGTCTAAAAAACACTATCTTGAACTTCTCTGCATGTTTCCCAGGCGAGAAATTGGCAGCATGTTCAGAACCATGTTTCTGTGAATAACTCCTGAACCGTAAGTCCTAGACGCTCGCTCTTGGCTGCATTCGATTCAGCTCGTGGCAGCCAGTCTAAAAAACACTATCTTGGACTTCTCTGCATGTTTCCCAGGCGAGAAATTGGCAGCATGTTCAGAACCATGTTTCTGTGAATAACTCCTGAACCGTAAGTCCTAGACGCTCGCTCTTGGCTGCATTCGATTCAGCTCGTGGCAGCCAGTCTAAAAAACACTATCTTGAACTTCTCTGCATGTTTCCCAGGCGAGAAATTGGCAGCATGTTCAGAACCATGTTTCTGTGAATAACTCCTGAACCGTAAGTCCTAGACGCTCGCTCTTGGCTGCATTCGATTCAGCTCGTGGCAGCCAGTCTAAAAAACACTATCTTGGACTTCTCTGCATGTTTCCCAGGCGAGAAATTGGCAGCATGTTCAGAACCATGTTTCTGTGAATAACTCCTGAACCGTAAGTCCTAGACGCTCGCTCTTGGCTGCATTCGATTCAGCTCGTGGCAGCCAGTCTAAAAAACACTATCTTGGACTTCTCTGCATGTTCCTAAGGCAAATGTTTCTAAAGCTAATTCTTGAACCGTAAGTCCTAGACGCTCGATCTTGGCGGCATTCGTCTCAGCGCCTGGCAATTAGTATAGGAGCACTGTGTTTGACTTCTCTGGATGTTTCCCAGGCGAGTTATTGACAAGTAAATCCTAGACGCTCGATCTTGGTTATTTTCGCTTTCGCGGCTGGCAGTAAAAGAACCATGTTTCTGTGAATAACTCCTGAACCGTAAGTCCTAGACGCTCGCTCTTGGCTGCATTCGATTCAGCTCGTGGCAGCCAGTCTAAAAAACACTATCTTGGACTTCTCTGCATGTTTCCCAGGCGAGAAATTGGCAGCATGTTCAGAACCATGTTTCTGTGAATAACTCCTGAACCGTAAGTCCTAGACGCTCGCTCTTGGCTGCATTCGATTCAGCTCGTGGCAGCCAGTCTAAAAAACACTATCTTGGACTTCTCTGCATGTTCCTAAGGCAAATGTTTCTAAAGCTAATTCTTGAACCGTAAGTCCTAGACGCTCGATCTTGGCGGCATTCGTCTCAGCGCCTGGCAATTAGTATAGGAGCACTGTGTTTGACTTCTCTGGATGTTTCCCAGGCGAGTTATTGACAAGTAAATCCTAGACGCTCGATCTTCGTTATTTTCGCTTTCGCGGCTGGCAGTAAAAGAACCATGTTTCTGTGAATAACTCCTGAACCGTAAGTCCTAGACGCTCGCTCTTGGCTGCATTCGATTCAGCTCGTGGCAGCCAGTCTAAAAAACACTATCTTGGACTTCTCTGCATGTTTCCCAGGCGAGAAATTGGCAGCATGTTCAGAACCATGTTTCTGTGAATAACTCCTGAACCGTAAGTCCTAGACGCTCGCTCTTGGCTGCATTCGATTCAGCTCGTGGCAGCCAGTCTAAAAAACACTATCTTGGACTTCTCTGCATGTTTCCCAGGCGAGAAATTGGCAGCATGTTCAGAACCATGTTTCTGTGAATAACTCCTGAACCGTAAGTCCTAGACGCTCGCTCTTGGCTGCATTCGATTCAGCTCGTGGCAGCCAGTCTAAAAAACACTATCTTGGACTTCTCTGCATGTTTCCCAGGCGAGAAATTGGCAGCATGTTCAGAACCATGTTTCTGTGAATAACTCCTGAACCGTAAGTCCTAGACGCTCGCTCTTGGCTGCATTCGATTCAGCTCGTGGCAGCCAGTCTAAAAAACACTATCTTGGACTTCTCTGCATGTTTCCCAGGCGAGCAATTGGCAGCATGTTCAGAACCATGTTTCTGTGAATAACTCCTGAACCGTAAGTCCTAGACGCTCGCTCTTGGCTGCATTCGATTCAGCTCGTGGCAGCCAGTCTAAAAAACACTATCTTGGACTTCTCTGCATGTTTCCCAGGCGAGAAATTGGCAGCATGTTCAGAACCATGTTTCTGTGAATAACTCCTGAACCGTAAGTCCTAGACGCTCGATCTTGGCGGCATTCGTCTCAGCGCCTGGCAATTAGTATAGGAGCACTGTGTTTGACTTCTCTGGATGTTTCCCAGGCGAGTTATTGACAAGTAAATCCTAGACGCTCGATCTTGGTTATTTTCGCTTTCGCGGCTGGCAGTAAAAGAACCATGTTTCTGTGAATAACTCCTGAACCGTAAGTCCTAGACGCTCGCTCTTGGCTGCATTCGATTCAGCTCGTGGCAGCCAGTCTAAAAAACACTATCTTGGACTTCTCTGCATGTTTCCCAGGCGAGAAATTGGCAGCATGTTCAGAACCATGTTTCTGTGAATAACTCCTGAACCGTAAGTCCTAGACGCTCGATCTTGGCGGCATTCGTCTCAGCGCCTGGCAATTAGTATAGGAGCACTGTGTTTGACTTCTCTGGATGTTTCCCAGGCGAGTTATTGACAAGTAAATCCTAGACGCTCGATCTTGGTTATTTTCGCTTTCGCGGCTGGCAGTAAAAGAACCATGTTTCTGTGAATAACTCCTGAACCGTAAGTCCTAGACGCTCGCTCTTGGCTGCATTCGATTCAGCTCGTGGCAGCCAGTCTAAAAAACACTATCTTGGACTTCTCTGCATGTTTCCCAGGCGAGCAATTGGCAGCATGTTCAGAACCATGTTTCTGTGAATAACTCCTGAACCGTAAGTCCTAGACGCTCGCTCTTGGCTGCATTCGATTCAGCTCGTGGCAGCCAGTCTAAAAAACACTATCTTGGACTTCTCTGCATGTTTCCCAGGCGAGAAATTGGCAGCATGTTCAGAACCATGTTTCTGTGAATAACTCCTGAACCGTAAGTCCTAGACGCTCGCTCTTGGCTGCATTCGATTCAGCTCGTGGCAGCCAGTCTAAAAAACACTATCTTGGACTTCTCTGCATGTTTCCCAGGCGAGAAATTGGCAGCATGTTCAGAACCATGTTTCTGTGAATAACTCCTGAACCGTAAGTCCTAGACGCTCGATCTTGGCGGCATTCGTCTCAGCGCCTGGCAATTAGTATAGGAGCACTGTGTTTGACTTCTCTGGATGTTTCCCAGGCGAGTTATTGACAAGTAAATCCTAGACGCTCGATCTTGGTTATTTTCGCTTTCGCGGCTGGCAGTAAAAGAACCATGTTTCTGTGAATAACTCCTGAACCGTAAGTCCTAGACGCTCGCTCTTGGCTGCATTCGATTCAGCTCGTGGCAGCCAGTCTAAAAAACACTATCTTGGACTTCTCTGCATGTTTCCCAGGCGAGAAATTGGCAGCATGTTCAGAACCATGTTTCTGTGAATAACTCCTGAACCGTAAGTCCTAGACGCTCGCTCTTGGCTGCATTCGATTCAGCTCGTGGCAGCCAGTCTAAAAAACACTATCTTGGACTTCTCTGCATGTTTCCCAGGCGAGAAATTGGCAGCATGTTCAGAACCATGTTTCTGTGAATAACTCCTGAACCGTAAGTCCTAGACGCTCGCTCTTGGCTGCATTCGATTCAGCTCGTGGCAGCCAGTCTAAAAAACACTATCTTGGACTTCTCTGCATGTTTCCCAGGCGAGAAATTGGCAGCATGTTCAGAACCATGTTTCTGTGAATAACTCCTGAACCGTAAGTCCTAGACGCTCGCTCTTGGCTGCATTCGATTCAGCTCGTGGCAGCCAGTCTAAAAAACACTATCTTGGACTTCTCTGCATGTTTCCCAGGCGAGCAATTGGCAGCATGTTCAGAACCATGTTTCTGTGAATAACTCCTGAACCGTAAGTCCTAGACGCTCGCTCTTGGCTGCATTCGATTCAGCTCGTGGCAGCCAGTCTAAAAAACACTATCTTGGACTTCTCTGCATGTTTCCCAGGCGAGAAATTGGCAGCATGTTCAGAACCATGTTTCTGTGAATAACTCCTGAACCGTAAGTCCTAGACGCTCGCTCTTGGCTGCATTCGATTCAGCTCGTGGCAGCCAGTCTAAAAAACACTATCTTGGACTTCTCTGCATGTTCCTAAGGCAAATGTTTCTAAAGCTAATTCTTGAACCGTAAGTCCTAGACGCTCGATCTTGGCGGCATTCGTCTCAGCGCCTGGCAATTAGTATAGGAGCACTGTGTTTGACTTCTCTGGATGTTTCCCAGGCGAGTTATTGACAAGTAAATCCTAGACGCTCGATCTTGGTTATTTTCGCTTTCGCGGCTGGCAGTAAAAGAACCATGTTTCTGTGAATAACTCCTGAACCGTAAGTCCTAGACGCTCGCTCTTGGCTGCATTCGATTCAGCTCGTGGCAGCCAGTCTAAAAAACACTATCTTGGACTTCTCTGCATGTTTCCCAGGCGAGAAATTGGCAGCATGTTCAGAACCATGTTTCTGTGAATAACTCCTGAACCGTAAGTCCTAGACGCTCGCTCTTGGCTGCATTCGATTCAGCTCGTGGCAGCCAGTCTAAAAAACACTATCTTGGACTTCTCTGCATGTTCCTAAGGCAAATGTTTCTAAAGCTAATTCTTGAACCGTAAGTCCTAGACGCTCGATCTTGGCGGCATTCGTCTCAGCGCCTGGCAATTAGTATAGGAGCACTGTGTTTGACTTCTCTGGATGTTTCCCAGGCGAGTTATTGACAAGTAAATCCTAGACGCTCGATCTTGGTTATTTTCGCTTTCGCGGCTGGCAGTAAAAGAACCATGTTTCTGTGAATAACTCCTGAACCGTAAGTCCTAGACGCTCGCTCTTGGCTGCATTCGATTCAGCTCGTGGCAGCCAGTCTAAAAAACACTATCTTGGACTTCTCTGCATGTTTCCCAGGCGAGAAATTGGCAGCATGTTCAGAACCATGTTTCTGTGAATAACTCCTGAACCGTAAGTCCTAGACGCTCGCTCTTGGCTGCATTCGATTCAGCTCGTGGCAGCCAGTCTAAAAAACACTATCTTGGACTTCTCTGCATGTTTCCCAGGCGAGCAATTGGCAGCATGTTCAGAACCATGTTTCTGTGAATAACTCCTGAACCGTAAGTCCTAGACGCTCGCTCTTGGCTGCATTCGATTCAGCTCGTGGCAGCCAGTCTAAAAAACACTATCTTGGACTTCTCTGCATGTTTCCCAGGCGAGCAATTGGCAGCATGTTCAGAACCATGTTTCTGTGAATAACTCCTGAACCGTAAGTCCTAGACGCTCGCTCTTGGCTGCATTCGATTCAGCTCGTGGCAGCCAGTCTAAAAAACACTATGTTGGACTTCTCTGCATGTTCCTAAGGCAAATGTTTCTAAAGCTAATTCTTGAACCGTAAGTCCTAGACGCTCGATCTTGGCGGCATTCGTCTCAGCGCCTGGCAATTAGTATAGGAGCACTGTGTTTGACTTCTCTGGATGTTTCCCAGGCGAGTTATTGACAAGTAAATCCTAGACGCTCGATCTTGGTTATTTTCGCTTTTGCGGCTGGCAGTAAAAGAACCATGTTTCTGTGAATAACTCCTGAACCGTAAGTCCTAGACGCTCGCTCTTGGCTGCATTCGATTCAGCTCGTGGCAGCCAGTCTAAAAAACACTATCTTGGACTTCTCTGCATGTTTCCCAGGCGAGAAATTGGCAGCATGTTCAGAACCATGTTTATGTGAATAACTCCTGAACCGTAAGTCCTAGACGCTCGATCTTGGCGGCATTCGTCTCAGCGCCTGGCAATTAGTATAGGAGCACTGTGTTTGACTTCTCTGGATGTTTCCCAGGCGAGTTATTGACAAGTAAATCCTAGACGCTCGATCTTGGTTATTTTCGCTTTCGCGGCTGGCAGTAAAAGAACCATGTTTCTGTGAATAACTCCTGAACCGTAAGTCCTAGACGCTCGCTCTTGGCTGCATTCGATTCAGCTCGTGGCAGCCAGTCTAAAAAACACTATCTTGGACTTCTCTGCATGTTTCCCAGGCGAGAAATTGGCAGCATGTTCAGAACCATGTTTCTGTGAATAACTCCTGAACCGTAAGTCCTAGACGCTCGCTCTTGGCTGCATTCGATTCAGCTCGTGGCAGCCAGTCTAAAAAACACTATCTTGGACTTCTCTGCATGTTTCCCAGGCGAGCAATTGGCAGCATGTTCAGAACCATGTTTCTGTGAATAACTCCTGAACCGTAAGTCCTAGACGCTCGCTCTTGGCTGCATTCGATTCAGCTCGTGGCAGCCAGTCTAAAAAACACTATCTTGGACTTCTCTGCATGTTTCCCAGGCGAGAAATTGGCAGCATGTTCAGAACCATGTTTCTGTGAATAACTCCTGAACCGTAAGTCCTAGACGCTCGCTCTTGGCTGCATTCGATTCAGCTCGTGGCAGCCAGTCTAAAAAACACTATCTTGGACTTCTCTGCATGTTTCCCAGGCGAGCAATTGGCAGCATGTTCAGAACCATGTTTCTGTGAATAACTCCTGAACCGTAAGTCCTAGACGCTCGCTCTTGGCTGCATTCGATTCAGCTCGTGGCAGCCAGTCTAAAAAACACTATCTTGGACTTCTCTGCATGTTTCCCAGGCGAGCAATTGGCAGCATGTTCAGAACCATGTTTCTGTGAATAACTCCTGAACCGTAAGTCCTAGACGCTCGCTCTTGGCTGCATTCGATTCAGCTCGTGGCAGCCAGTCTAAAAAACACTATCTTGGACTTCTCTGCATGTTTCCCAGGCGAGAAATTGGCAGCATGTTCAGAACCATGTTTCTGTGAATAACTCCTGAACCGTAAGTCCTAGACGCTCGCTCTTGGCTGCATTCGATTCAGCTCGTGGCAGCCAGTCTAAAAAACACTATCTTGGACTTCTCTGCATGTTTCCCAGGCGAGCAATTGGCAGCATGTTCAGAACCATGTTTCTGTGAATAACTCCTGAACCGTAAGTCCTAGACGCTCGCTCTTGGCTGCATTCGATTCAGCTCGTGGCAGCCAGTCTAAAAAACACTATCTTGGACTTCTCTGCATGTTTCCCAGGCGAGAAATTGGCAGCATGTTCAGAACCATGTTTCTGTGAATAACTCCTGAACCGTAAGTCCTAGACGCTCGCTCTTGGCTGCATTCGATTCAGCTCGTGGCAGCCAGTCTAAAAAACACTATCTTGGACTTCTCTGCATGTTCCTAAGGCAAATGTTTCTAAAGCTAATTCTTGAACCGTAAGTCCTAGACGCTCGATCTTGGCGGCATTCGTCTCAGCGCCTGGCAATTAGTATAGGAGCACTGTGTTTGACTTCTCTGGATGTTTCCCAGGCGAGTTATTGACAAGTAAATCCTAGACGCTCGATCTTGGTTATTTTCGCTTTCGCGGCTGGCAGTAAAAGAACCATGTTTCTGTGAATAACTCCTGAACCGTAAGTCCTAGACGCTCGCTCTTGGCTGCATTCGATTCAGCTCGTGGCAGCCAGTCTAAAAAACACTATCTTGGACTTCTCTGCATGTTTCCCAGGCGAGAAATTGGCAGCATGTTCAGAACCATGTTTCTGTGAATAACTCCTGAACCGTAAGTCCTAGACGCTCGATCTTGGCGGCATTCGTCTCAGCGCCTGGCAATTAGTATAGGAGCACTGTGTTTGACTTCTCTGGATGTTTCCCAGGCGAGTTATTGACAAGTAAATCCTAGACGCTCGATCTTGGTTATTTTCGCTTTCGCGGCTGGCAGTAAAAGAACCATGTTTCTGTGAATAACTCCTGAACCGTAAGTCCTAGACGCTCGCTCTTGGCTGCATTCGATTCAGCTCGTGGCAGCCAGTCTAAAAAACACTATCTTGGACTTCTCTGCATGTTTCCCAGGCGAGAAATTGGCAGCATGTTCAGAACCATGTTTCTGTGAATAACTCCTGAACCGTAAGTCCTAGACGCTCGCTCTTGGCTGCATTCGATTCAGCTCGTGGCAGCCAGTCTAAAAAACACTATCTTGGACTTCTCTGCATGTTTCCCAGGCGAGAAATTGGCAGCATGTTCAGAACCATGTTTCTGTGAATAACTCCTGAACCGTAAGTCCTAGACGCTCGCTCTTGGCTGCATTCGATTCAGCTCGTGGCAGCCAGTCTAAAAAACACTATCTTGGACTTCTCTGCATGTTTCCCAGGCGAGAAATTGGCAGCATGTTCAGAACCATGTTTCTGTGAATAACTCCTGAACCGTAAGTCCTAGACGCTCGCTCTTGGCTGCATTCGATTCAGCTCGTGGCAGCCAGTCTAAAAAACACTATCTTGGACTTCTCTGCATGTTTCCCAGGCGAGCAATTGGCAGCATGTTCAGAACCATGTTTCTGTGAATAACTCCTGAACCGTAAGTCCTAGACGCTCGCTCTTGGCTGCATTCGATTCAGCTCGTGGCAGCCAGTCTAAAAAACACTATCTTGGACTTCTCTGCATGTTTCCCAGGCGAGAAATTGGCAGCATGTTCAGAACCATGTTTCTGTGAATAACTCCTGAACCGTAAGTCCTAGACGCTCGATCTTGGCGGCATTCGTCTCAGCGCCTGGCAATTAGTATAGGAGCACTGTGTTTGACTTCTCTGGATGTTTCCCAGGCGAGTTATTGACAAGTAAATCCTAGACGCTCGATCTTGGTTATTTTCGCTTTCGCGGCTGGCAGTAAAAGAACCATGTTTCTGTGAATAACTCCTGAACCGTAAGTCCTAGACGCTCGCTCTTGGCTGCATTCGATTCAGCTCGTGGCAGCCAGTCTAAAAAACACTATCTTGGACTTCTCTGCATGTTTCCCAGGCGAGAAATTGGCAGCATGTTCAGAACCATGTTTCTGTGAATAACTCCTGAACCGTAAGTCCTAGACGCTCGCTCTTGGCTGCATTCGATTCAGCTCGTGGCAGCCAGTCTAAAAAACACTATCTTGGACTTCTCTGCATGTTTCCCAGGCGAGCAATTGGCAGCATGTTCAGAACCATGTTTCTGTGAATAACTCCTGAACCGTAAGTCCTAGACGCTCGCTCTTGGCTGCATTCGATTCAGCTCGTGGCAGCCAGTCTAAAAAACACTATCTTGGACTTCTCTGCATGTTTCCCAGGCGAGAAATTGGCAGCATGTTCAGAACCATGTTTCTGTGAATAACTCCTGAACCGTAAGTCCTAGACGCTCGCTCTTGGCTGCATTCGATTCAGCTCGTGGCAGCCAGTCTAAAAAACACTATCTTGGACTTCTCTGCATGTTCCTAAGGCAAATGTTTCTAAAGCTAATTCTTGAACCGTAAGTCCTAGACGCTCGATCTTGGCGGCATTCGTCTCAGCGCCTGGCAATTAGTATAGGAGCACTGTGTTTGACTTCTCTGGATGTTTCCCAGGCGAGTTATTGACAAGTAAATCCTAGACGCTCGATCTTGGTTATTTTCGCTTTCGCGGCTGGCAGTAAAAGAACCATGTTTCTGTGAATAACTCCTGAACCGTAAGTCCTAGACGCTCGCTCTTGGCTGCATTCGATTCAGCTCGTGGCAGCCAGTCTAAAAAACACTATCTTGGACTTCTCTGCATGTTTCCCAGGCGAGAAATTGGCAGCATGTTCAGAACCATGTTTCTGTGAATAACTCCTGAACCGTAAGTCCTAGACGCTCGCTCTTGGCTGCATTCGATTCAGCTCGTGGCAGCCAGTCTAAAAAACACTATCTTGGACTTCTCTGCATGTTCCTAAGGCAAATGTTTCTAAAGCTAATTCTTGAACCGTAAGTCCTAGACGCTCGATCTTGGCGGCATTCGTCTCAGCGCCTGGCAATTAGTATAGGAGCACTGTGTTTGACTTCTCTGGATGTTTCCCAGGCGAGTTATTGACAAGTAAATCCTAGACGCTCGATCTTGGTTATTTTCGCTTTCGCGGCTGGCAGTAAAAGAACCATGTTTCTGTGAATAACTCCTGAACCGTAAGTCCTAGACGCTCGCTCTTGGCTGCATTCGATTCAGCTCGTGGCAGCCAGTCTAAAAAACACTATCTTGGACTTCTCTGCATGTTTCCCAGGCGAGAAATTGGCAGCATGTTCAGAACCATGTTTCTGTGAATAACTCCTGAACCGTAAGTCCTAGACGCTCGATCTTGGCGGCATTCGTCTCAGCGCCTGGCAATTAGTATAGGAGCACTGTGTTTGACTTCTCTGGATGTTTCCCAGGCGAGTTATTGACAAGTAAATCCTAGACGCTCGATCTTGGTTATTTTCGCTTTCGCGGCTGGCAGTAAAAGAACCATGTTTCTGTGAATAACTCCTGAACCGTAAGTCCTAGACGCTCGCTCTTGGCTGCATTCGATTCAGCTCGTGGCAGCCAGTCTAAAAAACACTATCTTGGACTTCTCTGCATGTTTCCCAGGCGAGAAATTGGCAGCATGTTCAGAACCATGTTTCTGTGAATAACTCCTGAACCGTAAGTCCTAGACGCTCGCTCTTGGCTGCATTCGATTCAGCTCGTGGCAGCCAGTCTAAAAAACACTATCTTGGACTTCTCTGCATGTTTCCCAGGCGAGAAATTGGCAGCATGTTCAGAACCATGTTTCTGTGAATAACTCCTGAACCGTAAGTCCTAGACGCTCGCTCTTGGCTGCATTCGATTCAGCTCGTGGCAGCCAGTCTAAAAAACACTATCTTGGACTTCTCTGCATGTTTCCCAGGCGAGAAATTGGCAGCATGTTCAGAACCATGTTTCTGTGAATAACTCCTGAACCGTAAGTCCTAGACGCTCGCTCTTGGCTGCATTCGATTCAGCTCGTGGCAGCCAGTCTAAAAAACACTATCTTGGACTTCTCTGCATGTTTCCCAGGCGAGCAATTGGCAGCATGTTCAGAACCATGTTTCTGTGAATAACTCCTGAACCGTAAGTCCTAGACGCTCGCTATTGGCTGCATTCGATTCAGCTCGTGGCAGCCAGTCTAAAAAACACTATCTTGGACTTCTCTGCATGTTTCCCAGGCGAGAAATTGGCAGCATGTTCAGAACCATGTTTCTGTGAATAACTCCTGAACCGTAAGTCCTAGACGCTCGCTCTTGGCTGCATTCGATTCAGCTCGTGGCAGCCAGTCTAAAAAACACTATCTTGGACTTCTCTGCATGTTCCTAAGGCAAATGTTTCTAAAGCTAATTCTTGAACCGTAAGTCCTAGACGCTCGATCTTGGCGGCATTCGTCTCAGCGCCTGGCAATTAGTATAGGAGCACTGTGTTTGACTTCTCTGGATGTTTCCCAGGCGAGTTATTGACAAGTAAATCCTAGACGCTCGATCTTGGTTATTTTCGCTTTCGCGGCTGGCAGTAAAAGAACCATGTTTCTGTGAATAACTCCTGAACCGTAAGTCCTAGACGCTCGCTCTTGGCTGCATTCGATTCAGCTCGTGGCAGCCAGTCTAAAAAACACTATCTTGGACTTCTCTGCATGTTTCCCAGGCGAGAAATTGGCAGCATGTTCAGAACCATGTTTCTGTGAATAACTCCTGAACCGTAAGTCCTAGACGCTCGCTCTTGGCTGCATTCGATTCAGCTCGTGGCAGCCAGTCTAAAAAACACTATCTTGGACTTCTCTGCATGTTCCTAAGGCAAATGTTTCTAAAGCTAATTCTTGAACCGTAAGTCCTAGACGCTCGATCTTGGCGGCATTCGTCTCAGCGCCTGGCAATTAGTATAGGAGCACTGTGTTTGACTTCTCTGGATGTTTCCCAGGCGAGTTATTGACAAGTAAATCCTAGACGCTCGATCTTGGTTATTTTCGCTTTCGCGGCTGGCAGTAAAAGAACCATGTTTCTGTGAATAACTCCTGAACCGTAAGTCCTAGACGCTCGCTCTTGGCTGCATTCGATTCAGCTCGTGGCAGCCAGTCTAAAAAACACTATCTTGGACTTCTCTGCATGTTTCCCAGGCGAGAAATTGGCAGCATGTTCAGAACCATGTTTCTGTGAATAACTCCTGAACCGTAAGTCCTAGACGCTCGATCTTGGCGGCATTCGTCTCAGCGCCTGGCAATTAGTATAGGAGCACTGTGTTTGACTTCTCTGGATGTTTCCCAGGCGAGTTATTGACAAGTAAATCCTAGACGCTCGATCTTGGTTATTTTCGCTTTCGCGGCTGGCAGTAAAAGAACCATGTTTCTGTGAATAACTCCTGAACCGTAAGTCCTAGACGCTCGCTCTTGGCTGCATTCGATTCAGCTCGTGGCAGCCAGTCTAAAAAACACTATCTTGGACTTCTCTGCATGTTTCCCAGGCGAGAAATTGGCAGCATGTTCAGAACCATGTTTCTGTGAATAACTCCTGAACCGTAAGTCCTAGACGCTCGCTCTTGGCTGCATTCGATTCAGCTCGTGGCAGCCAGTCTAAAAAACACTATCTTGGACTTCTCTGCATGTTTCCCAGGCGAGAAATTGGCAGCATGTTCAGAACCATGTTTCTGTGAATAACTCCTGAACCGTAAGTCCTAGACGCTCGCTCTTGGCTGCATTCGATTCAGCTCGTGGCAGCCAGTCTAAAAAACACTATCTTGGACTTCTCTGCATGTTTCCCAGGCGAGAAATTGGCAGCATGTTCAGAACCATGTTTCTGTGAATAACTCCTGAACCGTAAGTCCTAGACGCTCGCTCTTGGCTGCATTCGATTCAGCTCGTGGCAGCCAGTCTAAAAAACACTATCTTGGACTTCTCTGCATGTTTCCCAGGCGAGCAATTGGCAGCATGTTCAGAACCATGTTTCTGTGAATAACTCCTGAACCGTAAGTCCTAGACGCTCGCTCTTGGCTGCATTCGATTCAGCTCGTGGCAGCCAGTCTAAAAAACACTATCTTGGACTTCTCTGCATGTTTCCCAGGCGAGAAATTGGCAGCATGTTCAGAACCATGTTTCTGTGAATAACTCCTGAACCGTAAGTCCTAGACGCTCGATCTTGGCGGCATTCGTCTCAGCGCCTGGCAATTAGTATAGGAGCACTGTGTTTGACTTCTCTGGATGTTTCCCAGGCGAGTTATTGACAAGTAAATCCTAGACGCTCGATCTTGGTTATTTTCGCTTTCGCGGCTGGCAGTAAAAGAACCATGTTTCTGTGAATAACTCCTGAACCGTAAGTCCTAGACGCTCGCTCTTGGCTGCATTCGATTCAGCTCGTGGCAGCCAGTCTAAAAAACACTATCTTGGACTTCTCTGCATGTTTCCCAGGCGAGCAATTGGCAGCATGTTCAGAACCATGTTTCTGTGAATAACTCCTGAACCGTAAGTCCTAGACGCTCGCTCTTGGCTGCATTCGATTCAGCTCGTGGCAGCCAGTCTAAAAAACACTATCTTGGACTTCTCTGCATGTTTCCCAGGCGAGAAATTGGCAGCATGTTCAGAACCATGTTTCTGTGAATAACTCCTGAACCGTAAGTCCTAGACGCTCGCTCTTGGCTGCATTCGATTCAGCTCGTGGCAGCCAGTCTAAAAAACACTATCTTGGACTTCTCTGCATGTTTCCCAGGCGAGAAATTGGCAGCATGTTCAGAACCATGTTTCTGTGAATAACTCCTGAACCGTAAGTCCTAGACGCTCGCTCTTGGCTGCATTCGATTCAGCTCGTGGCAGCCAGTCTAAAAAGCACTATCTTGGACTTCTCTGCATGTTTCCCAGGCGAGAAATTGGCAGCATGTTCAGAACCATGTTTCTGTGAATAACTCCTGAACCGTAAGTCCTAGACGCTCGATCTTGGCGGCATTCGTCTCAGCGCCTGGCAATTAGTATAGGAGCACTGTGTTTGACTTCTCTGGATGTTTCCCAGGCGAGTTATTGACAAGTAAATCCTAGACGCTCGATCTTGGTTATTTTCGCTTTCGCGGCTGGCAGTAAAAGAACCATGTTTCTGTGAATAACTCCTGAACCGTAAGTCCTAGACGCTCGCTCTTGGCTGCATTCGATTCAGCTCGTGGCAGCCAGTCTAAAAAACACTATCTTGGACTTCTCTGCATGTTTCCCAGGCGAGCAATTGGCAGCATGTTCAGAACCATGTTTCTGTGAATAACTCCTGAACCGTAAGTCCTAGACGCTCGCTCTTGGCTGCATTCGATTCAGCTCGTGGCAGCCAGTCTAAAAAACACTATCTTGGACTTCTCTGCATGTTTCCCAGGCGAGAAATTGGCAGCATGTTCAGAACCATGTTTCTGTGAATAACTCCTGAACCGTAAGTCCTAGACGCTCGCTCTTGGCTGCATTCGATTCAGCTCGTGGCAGCCAGTCTAAAAAACACTATCTTGGACTTCTCTGCATGTTTCCCAGGCGAGCAATTGGCAGCATGTTCAGAACCATGTTTCTGTGAATAACTCCTGAACCGTAAGTCCTAGACGCTCGCTCTTGGCTGCATTCGATTCAGCTCGTGGCAGCCAGTCTAAAAAACACTATCTTGGACTTCTCTGCATGTTTCCCAGGCGAGCAATTGGCAGCATGTTCAGAACCATGTTTCTGTGAATAACTCCTGAACCGTAAGTCCTAGACGCTCGCTCTTGGCTGCATTCGATTCAGCTCGTGGCAGCCAGTCTAAAAAACACTTTCTTGTACTTCTCTGCATGTTTCCCAGGCGAGCAATTGGCAGCATGTTCAGAACCATGTTTCTGTGAATAACTCCTGAACCGTAAGTCCTAGACGCTCGATCTTGGCGGCATTCGTCTCAGCGCCTGGCAATTAGTATAGGAGCACTGTGTTTGACTTCTCTGGATGTTTCCCAGGCGAGTTATTGACAAGTAAATCCTAGACGCTCGATCTTGGTTATTTTCGCTTTCGCGGCTGGCAGTAAAAGAACCATGTTTCTGTGAATAACTCCTGAACCGTAAGTCCTAGACGCTCGCTCTTGGCTGCATTCGATTCAGCTCGTGGCAGCCAGTCTAAAAAACACTATCTTGGACTTCTCTGCATGTTTCCCAGGCGAGAAATTGGCAGCATGTTCAGAACCATGTTTCTGTGAATAACTCCTGAAACGTAAGTCCTAGACGCTCGATCTTGGCGGCATTCGTCTCAGCGCCTGGCAATTAGTATAGGAGCACTGTGTTTGACTTCTCTGGATGTTTCCCAGGCGAGTTATTGACAAGTAAATCCTAGACGCTCGATCTTGGTTATTTTCGCTTTCGCGGCTGGCAGTAAAAGAACCATGTTTCTGTGAATAACTCCTGAACCGTAAGTCCTAGACGCTCGCTCTTGGCTGCATTCGATTCAGCTCGTGGCAGCCAGTCTAAAAAACACTATCTTGGACTTCTCTGCATGTTTCCCAGGCGAGAAATTGGCAGCATGTTCAGAACCATGTTTCTGTGAATAACTCCTGAACCGTAAGTCCTAGACGCTCGCTCTTGGCTGCATTCGATTCAGCTCGTGGCAGCCAGTCTAAAAAACACTATCTTGGACTTCTCTGCATGTTTCCCAGGCGAGAAATTGGCAGCATGTTCAGAACCATGTTTCTGTGAATAACTCCTGAACCGTAAGTCCTAGACGCTCGCTCTTGGCTGCATTCGATTCAGCTCGTGGCAGCCAGTCTAAAAAACACTATCTTGGACTTCTCTGCATGTTTCCCAGGCGAGAAATTGGCAGCATGTTCAGAACCATGTTT